>NC_031997.1:29232433-29344763 GCF_001879085.1 Nicotiana attenuata
GATACTCTCCATCTCTCGTCGTCTCTCTCTCGAACCTAACTTTATTACTCTTGTACTTCTTGATCTGTACAGATCTAGAGTATTCTGAGTTATTTTGCTATTTTTCAATATAATCTCTCTGATTTTTCAAAAACGCCTCTTCGTCTTCAAAGCTAGGGTTTCTTAACCCCTTTTCAAAATGACTTTTCCTCTGATTTTCAATATTATTCTATGATTCTTACTATGTTTAAACGGTTTATTTAAGTTGTTCCTTTTATCTGATTCATTATGTTGAAAACCCTAATTCTTGGTCTTAATCTTGGGTTCTGAAAATTATCCTTGCTTGTTAGTTCGTTTAATTTGTTCGCATGCCTGTTATTCATGAATATGTTCTATGTTTCTATGATTTTACCCTATTATGCTCATTAGGGTTTCTGATTTTATTCCTTCTCGCCTATACTGTGATTATCTCGTTTATTTACAGCAATTTGTGTTAATTCCCCTTAATCATTACTACTCCTATTTGAATCCCTAATTTCCTGTAATTGATGCCTTTCACTAATATCTTATGATGATCTCCTTACTGTTTCCAACCTCTAAATATTTTCTTGCCTTATTTTGTGGTTGATTATGCTGTCAAATTGATTCTTAGACATTTTCCTTAATTAGAATTTGTCGAACCTAGCCTCTATTACAAGCTCTGTACTATGCTTATTTCCTTATGTGTCATGTTCAGTCTTACATGATTTCATTCCTTATTTATCACTACTTATTACCATTTGAATTTTAACTCCTTAATTAAAGGAAGTACTTATACTGATCTGATACTAATTGATACCTAGTTCTATAATTACTATACAATTGTGATTCTTACCTTATTTTTACCTAGTTTCGAACTACTATATATATGCACTCTCATTAACAGTCAACAGACACGAAGACCTTAGCTCAAACTCTCTCACACTCAAAAATTTTCTACTCTCTTTATTTGGTTACTTGATATTATTCTGAGTTAGCCGGCTGCAAGCCAAGGCTAATTATTGTTCTCTCCCCTTCTTCAATGCCATATTGCCTCACAGCCTTTCACATAATCCGGGTGTGTCAGAGTTCCCTAAGGACCTCAAGGGATCTCGGGCAGTGCGCACACCTAAATTTCATAATCATAGTTGAGTAAGCACAGTGTGGAAGGGCCAGCTCTAATGTATCAGAGTTCAGAGGGATCTCATAGGGATCCCTAAGCAGTCACACATTAGAGGGGAAGAAGTTAAAATCTAAGAGTAGCTGTGAGAGTGCTTGACATAGTTTTGAAAAGATTTAAGCCAGAAAACAGTTTGAAAAGAGACTTGTTTGAAATAGTTTTATAAAAACAACAAAGGGAGTTATTCAATAGGACAAAGGGAGTTACTATTTCTTTACTGGTATGTTCTGATTTTAATTCAAGTCCCAAAACCAATATGTTTCTTTTACTGCTTCAGTTTATCATGTTTCTAATTGTTTGTATCTATGGTTCTGTTGTTCAACATGTAATTGACATGTTTACATTATTGCTTCATCTAGCGTGCTAGTCTAACCCTCTTAGGGCATTTCAGAACATGTTCTACTTCCCTGGTAGTCTTTCTCAATGTGACTCTACCCTGTTTTGAATGCTTGTCTACTTGTTATCTAGTTTTGATATGCACTTACTTTGGATATTGGTCTGTCACTTTAAATGTCTGATTCTATGATTGGTTCTGAAATTCATACTGTGTTGGTACCACTAGCTATCCCGTAATCCCATAAACCCCCACAAGAACTGCTATGCTCCTGTATACTATGTGCTCTATGTGTCCCCATATCCCATTACCCCTGTTTGTGGTGGCTGAACCTGCCTTGGTTCTATGTTCCTTGGTTATGTATGAACCTGTTTTGGGTGCTGTGTTTGGACTGTTGCTTATTAATCTACTCTCTTTTTAAAACTGTACTATTGAATAACTCCCTCTGTTGTTTTTACAAAACCATTTCAAACAAGTCTCTTTTCAAACTGTTTTCTGGCTTAAATCTTTTCAAAACTATGTCAAGCACTCTCACATCTACTCTTAGGTTTTAACTTCTTCCCCTCTAATGTGTGACTGCTTAGGGATCCCTATGAGATCCCTCTGAACTCTGATACATTAGAGCTGGCCCTTCCACACTGTGCTTACTCAACTATGATTATAAAATTTAGGTGTGCGCACTGCCCGGGATCCCTTGAGGTCCTTAGGGAACTCTGACACACCCGGATTATGTGAAAGGCTGTGAGGCAATCTGGCATTGGAAATTCTGGAAATCTGGGCCTACTTTCAGGCTCCCTATAGTGTAACTTCTTATTTTCCTTATCTACTTATGTAATTTATTCGATATTGGCCTGTAATAATTTATTGTAAACGAATATCGGGGTTGGCTAGTGAAAAGGGGAGGGTAGTTATATATGTTATCAATATCAATGGGTAGAAACCATGCCTTAGGTTTACATTTCCTATATGCGCATTAGAATCCATGTCTAGGACCAACACATTCAAAGCATGTCATGCATTAGATATCATGTTTTAGGTTTACTGCTTCAGCTTCTCATTTGACCTTATTTATCACTTAGAAACCCTACTTCTAGGCTAAATAACAACATTAACACAAAACTATTACTCCTATGCATATGGAAATCATGCTTAACAATGTTGTAACTCTCGGTGCATTTAGAAATCATGCTTAGGAATTCTGCATATCCTAAAATCATTCTGCATTTTATATGTGCTTACCCTGTTTTAGGATCTCGTTCATGCTCGCTCAGTCACACCTAGTTTAAACTACTGGTTATGAAAGATGTAAAAACAATGTCACATTTATCCTGTTTAAGCAAAACTGGTCATAATCCCTGTATCTTTGCAACACTTAGAACAACATGATTTAGGTAAAATAACTTCTAAGCTGTTTTAGCAATTCTGGTAACTGTTGTGCATTATCCTACGCCTAGGCAATCCTTAGGTAATCAACCTCTATAAAACTGGAAACTGTTCTTTGTGTTTACTGCTTAATGGTTAACAGGCTTAAAATCAGTAGGCAAACTGATTAGGGCCCCTGCTTCTGAGCTCATGAAATAAATTTGCATATCTCATGTGTTCTGATACTCACCTAGACATCATGTCTTAGGATCCGGTTTAATCTGCCCTTATTTATGTTTGAGTCGTGTTGTTTACATGCCTTGTTTGTGGAGGTAAAATTAAGCCTCTTATTTGCTCTTTCCTGCTTTTTGTTTGCTAAAAGTCCTATGTGTTCTTGCTTGTCGCCCTAGTATTTTCTCCTTTAAACCTAAGGGTCTGTCTAGAACAGCCTGTAGGTAGAGGTCCTAAATTCCTCCAGGACCATTAGGAAGGGACGGGTAACAGCACGCATAGAGATCACTTCAATAAAACTCGCTTTAATAACTGCTAAGGGGTGGGAATGGGTGGATATGGATATGATGACTACGCGTTAATGTCACGTGTAGTCCCTCATTGAGGAGTGTTTACCGGGCATTGCGTGGGGTGATCCTGTAGGCTAACCAACCTAGGACCCCTCCTTCCCATATTCCCTTTGTCTAAAACTTAACTCTTTTTTTATGTACACAACTTGTTCAAATCCCTTGTCTTATTATTTGAGTCATACAATGTCCAACATGCTTTATTTGCAATTATGTGCTTCAACTACTTGTTTGTTAAAGGACTAATTCATAGTATAAGTTTGGTCGGGACCCACCGTTGTGGACCGAGAGGGGTGCCTAACACCTTCCCCTCAAGGTTATTTCGAGCTCTTACCCTAAATCTCTGGTAATGCAAACTAGTCTAAGAGTTAATCGCTCTAGGTGCCCTAACGCACCATAATCCGTTAGGTGGCGACTTTTCAAATACCCAAATCCCAAAGGAAACGAGTCGATCCCCCCATGGAATGTCGAAACCCGAACTTTCTCCGCGAGGGAGAAAAAAGGGGGCGCGACAGGACTCACGGCCGAGTTTTTGTATTCATTTTCTATTTTCTAGGATGTTGGTATTTCCGATACAAGGAGAAAGGATCCACACTCGCCGAGCTATGGTCACTAATTGAGGGGCAAACTTACACTATTGTCCCTATGATTCTGGCTGATATGTACCGGGCTTTAGACCGTTGCAAAAAGAGGTATAGGCATTTAGAGGGTTGCAATTGTTGCTGCAAGTATGGTTATTGGAACACCTTCAGAGAGGAGAATACCGTCAAGAACTCCCGCGACGACCATGGAATGACCACATAGCCTATCACCATCCGAAGAGAATGACTTTTATCCCAAATAGGTTTGCGCAACCGGAGAACGCTGTAAGCTGGGCATATTTCTTCATCAATTTGACTGATGACATGGTACATTGGATGTTCGAGTGGTTCCCTAGCAGTGAATTCATCATCAGGTCAAGAGATACTCCTCATCTAGTGCTAATCGGATTAAGGGGAATATATCCTTATGCTCCAATCAGGGTTATGAGACAAGCTGGGAGAAAGCAAGTTATACCACAAGTTTATGGTTCAGTACAAAGCAGACATCTAGGGGAACGCCATTCCATACAAGTTCGAGGCACAACATATGTGGCATCAAAAGATCATTGTGGAGAAAGATACCATCGAGCCAGATCGGTATCATGCCGGCCATGGCATTTCTATTCATTATGGTTGGTAGATTATATAGCAGGGGATGTCAAACCAGGGATTAATCTAAAGAATAGGGTCGTAGATGACCCTAGTGAAGCACAAGTCAAATACAGGATGCTGCATAAAAGGGTCCTTGAGTCTGAAGCTAGGCATTTGGAACAATATAAAGTGGACATGGAAACAATCAACCAATGGAGAGAAATCTCAACTAAGTCAACAGAGAGGTTGGAGTATTTGGAGCAGGGGTTGATGGAGCTTGAGGAGAAAATGAGGAAGAGGGTTGCATGTTGTCAAAACATGGATGGAAATGAGGGAGGGCTCCAAGCAAGTGCATATCTGATGTTGGACATGCGCGACCTGGGGAATTTGATTGATGGAGAAGGCCAAGTATGGAGAAGGTCCCTCTGGGACCAAATAGATTAGGAATGATATTTTTACTTACTTTCTAGACTCGTTTTAGACTTCGGTTGTAATAAGGCACATGCCATTAGTGACTCTTTATAATTATTGTCGTTTTAGTTGAGATTTGGTTCATTTATCATATTAATGAAATGACGCAATTATTGGCATCGATTTTTTCCAAATCCATATGTTGCTTAGGCCTACCTCCGGCACATGAGGTCCCCAAATTAGGACGCAAATTTATAATTCCGCAATACGTGTTTACATACCGCAAACAACCTTTTAATACTCCTTACTGACTTGTTTACCTTTTTGTTTTTTTTCTTTTCTTTATTTGTTTATTCCCATCCCCTAAGGTTGGTTCGTGCATACTGGCATCATCAGCATATCATACCAGATCTAGAGGTCCTCCACCTCTTCCTCCTCTAAGTGATCCAAAAAGCAAGGGAAAAGCCAAAATGGATGATACGAGCGGTATCAGAAAAGACAACGCTACGCATGCAGATAATGACTTGGTTTTACGGTTAGAACAAAAGATACTGGAGTTACAAGGGTAACTTGAGCAGGTCCAAAACTTGGCAAACCTTTCCCTTACCCTGAATGTCCCCGATATCAACCAACAGAACACAAACGGTCAAAAACCGGCACCTCCTTAGAACACACAAAACCAACAAAATCCTCCCGCACCTTATCAGTATGCCACACCTCCTCAAAATCCTAAATCCTCCGCCAGTACCGACCCCTCCACAACATCATCACCATCCAACCCAATACCCACAAACCACCACCTACCATACTCCTGAAAATGCACCACAACCTACCCATGATCCCCAAAACTCAACCAACGACTACTACTATGCCCAAATTCCTGGAGTCCATCAAAGCAACCCTATATACGCGGAAACCTTACCCCACACTTCACAACAAACCCAATATATACCTAAATCCGCCGAGAAGGACCTGCTCATCAAGAACATATCAGAGGAGCTCAAGAAACTTACTAGTCGAGTCCAAGGTGTTGAAGGCGGTAACGGCATCGAAGGTTTGAATTATGAAGATTTGTGTATTCAGCCGGACGTAGAACTACCAGAGGATTATAAACCTTCTAAGTTCGAAATGTTCGACGGGACAAGTGATCCAGAGGTACACTTGAGAACATATTGTGGCAAGCTCGTAGGGGTTGGTAAAGATGAAAGAATCCACATGAAGTTGTTCATGAGGAGCCTCACTGGAGATGCTATGTCCTGGTACATCAGTCAAACCCCGAAGAAATGGGTTAACTAGGTAAGCATGTCATCAGATTTTATGGATCGGTTCAGGTTCAATATAGAAAATGCGCCAAACGTCTTCTATATTCACAATCTTAAGAAAAAGCCAACAGAAACTTTCCGCGAGTATGCTAATCGATGGAGATCAGAAGCTGATAAAGTAAGGCCAGCACTGGAAGAAGAACAGATAAATAAGTTCTTCGTCAGAGCTCAAGATCCACAATACTATGACAGGTTGATGGTCATTGAAAACCATAAGTTCTCTGATATCATCAAACTGGGAGAAGGAATAGAGGAAGGAATTAAAAGCGGAATGGTGACAAATTTTGAGGCACTACAGGCTACAAACAAAGCCTTGCAGTCGGGAGGTATCTCTAAGAAGAAAGAAGTTGGTGCAGTGATGGTAGCCCAAGGTCCGAAGTCTCCTATTACATACCAAACACCTCCACCAACATATCGGCCTTCACCCCCTAGATACCAGCAAGCTACTGCCACCTACCATACTTATAACACTCAACCAGCATATTACCACTCACCACCACCAGCCCACCAAAACTACCAAAAACCCAGACCAAATTTTAACCGTAGACCACCTAGAAAATACACTCCTATTGCTGAACCCATCGATCAGTTGTATGAGAGACTGAAGGCTGCCGGTTATGTCACTCTTATTCCCGCCGTTTCCATGGAAACTCCTCCCAGTGGGTTAATCCAAACAAGACAAGAGCCTATCACTCGGGCATGAAGGGTCATACTATTGATGAATGTCTCACTTTGAAGGATAAGATCCAAATGCTAATTGACACCAAGGTTATACAAGCAAAAGAGGTCGCACCCAGTGTCCGCAATAATCCTCTCCCAGATCACAAGGGCGAGGGGGTAAATGTGATTGAAACTGATGAAGAATGGGATCCGGAAGGATCAACTGGACTCATTCATGAAGGGGATGATCATAAAATACCTTCAGTCACTCTCACACCTATTATAGTGTAGATTCAGTCACCTATTGAGGTTGAAATAGCCACTCCAATTCTATTTGAGGCTAAGAAACAACGCCCTCAGCCGCACCAACCCCGTTTGAAGTGGAAGTAACCACACCCTTCACTGTGATGGTAGAACCTAACCCCTCTTATCACCCTAAAGTTATACCCTAGGACTATGCTGTAGACTCGAGAAGGAAAGGAAAGGGGAAGATGGAATGAACTGGTGTAGCACAAGGTATGACCAGGACCGGTAGGGTTTACACGCGCGAGCATTTGGGAGAAACAAGTAAAGAAGACGCTCCCAAGCAGCTTATCAATGAAACTGGCCCGGATGATCTTTGGAGAAAGGTGCAAGCAAGAGAATATTCTGTGGTTGATCATCTGAACAATACCCCTGCTCAGAATCCATTCTATCACTACTACGGAATTCTGAGGCGTATAGGAATGCATTGATGAAAGTGTTGAACAAAGCTTATGTACCTAATAACATCACTAGCAGAAAAATGGCCAACATAGTAGAACAGGTGTTGGAAAGCCACAAGATCACTTTTTACGAAGACGAGCTGCCACCAGAAGGACTGAGTCACAATAGGGAACTACACATCACAGTGCAGTTTGAGGATAAATTCATTGCCAGGGTCCTAATAGATGGGGGTTTGAGTCTCAACATTTGTCCATTGACTACTTTAAAGAGGTTGGGTAAAGGTTTGCATGAAATACGAGCAAGAACTATGAACGTCAAAGCATTCGATGGGTCCCAAAGGGCCACAATTGGGGAGATCAACCTATGTTTGCAGATGGGCCCGACTTGGCTTGACGTTGAATTTCTAGTATTGGACATATCCGCCACATACAATCTGCTGGTGGGATGACCTTAGATATATGATGTTGGGGTCGTAGCCTCCACTCTACATCAGGCTGTGAAGTTCAAATGGAATCATCAGGAAGTAATCATCCATGCGGATGGAAGTAAGCCCATTTACACCAATCAAAATGTTCTGGTTGTCGAGAATAGAAGGAAATTGGGTGGAGAAACGTACCATCGCATCGAGCGCGTCAATGCAATTGAGAAAGACAAATGGTGGAGTAATAAGATTGAAAGTATATTGTCATGGACAGGGTATGAACCCGGCAAGGGTCTCGGAAAGAATCTCCAAGGGATCACCAAACCGATACAGCTAAAGCGTCACGGCACAACTTTTGGGCTTGGGTATGAATACACCAGGCACGAGTATCAGAACTGGTCACCACCATGGCGTGGTCCTTATTACCCTCTTGAACAGCCAATACCGCATCTGCACCAGATATTTTGATAGACTGATGTGATATGGGGATCTGAAGAAGATGAGGCTTTGGCTGGCCGGAATCTATTCCTGGACGATGAAGACATGGGTCGCAATGCGATAGTTGAGGAGGAGGAGGAGGAAGACCTTACAATTCAGACCGTGGGAAAAAGAGTTGTTCTCAAGAACTGAATTGTTGCACCATCCCGGGACCGTCAAGTTCCTGGGTAGCCTGGCAATTAGCATGACCTATTTTTAAAAGCAATTTTAAGCATTTAAGACATTTTTAGTATTTTATTTTAGACGTATTTTGTTTTGAAATAATTGCTCGAGTCATCGAGTTGTACTTGTTTTAATGTTTTCAACATCTATTTAATGCATTGCTATTTTAGTATTTATTATTATCCTTTACATTTTCTCTCTACAGCATTATTATTACTTATCCTGATTAACCGACGACTGTGACATGTAATGAGACAACGCAACATAAGGATAGTGATTCAGAGGAAATAGAAGAAGATGTAATACCTGAGGAAATTGTCAGAGAAGTGGAAAATTTTGAGAACAAGCTTAAGTCCAATTTGGACGAAACCGAGATAGTCAATTTGGGAGATTCTGAAAAAGTCAAAGAAACTCGCATAAGCATTCACCTGTCACCATCATAGAGGGAAGAGTAAACCCGTTTCTTGAAAGAATATGAAGATATCTTTGCATGGTCTTATGATGATATGACTGGTTTAAGCACATCTATAGTGGCTCATAAACTACCTACCAATCCTATGTGTCCGCTTGTAAAGCAGAAACTCAGAAAGTTCAAGCCGGATATGAGTCTGAAAATCAAAGAGGAAGTCACCAAGCAGATCAAAGCTAAGGTTCTTAGAGTGGTCGAATATCCTACCTGGTTGGCCAACATCGTGCCAGTTCCGAAGAAAGATGGGAAGGTCAGAGTATGTGTCAACTATCGGGATCTAAGCAAAGCAAGTCCCAAAGATGTTTTCCGTTACCCAATATACATATACTGATCGACAACTGTGCCAAGCATGAAATCCAATCCTTTGTGGATTGCTTCGCGGGATATCATCAGATCTGGATGGATGAAGAAGATGCCGAGAAACAGCCTTTATCACTCCGTGGGGGATGTATTGTTATAAAATGATGTCGTTTGGCCTGAAGAATGCTGGAGCCACTTATATGAGAGCTATGACGACTATTTTCCATGACATGATTCACAAAGAAATAGAGGTGTACGTGGATGAAATCATCATCAAATCCAGAAGAAGCACGGATCATATAGCAGACTTGAGGAAATTCTTTAATCGACTTCAAAGTTACAATCTAAAATTGAATCCTGCAAAGTGTGCCTTTGGAGTCCCTGCCGAAAAATTGCTAGACTTCATCGTCCATCGCTGAGGGATTGAACTAGACCCATTAAAGGTCAAAGTTATCCAGGATTTGCCACCGCCAAAGAACAAGAAAGATGTGATGAGCTTCTTGGGGCGTCTCAATTACATCAACCGCTTCATAGCACAATCGACCGTGTTCTGTGAGCCGATTTTCAAAATGCTGAAGAAAGATGCTGCAACAAGTTGGACTGAAGAATGTCAAAAAGCTTTTGACAAAATCAAGGAATACTTGTCCATACCACCAGTCCTGGTCCCGCCGGAACTTGGTAGACCTCTGCTACTCTATCTGTCCGTACTAGATGGAACTTCTCCTTGTGTCTTGGGACAACACGACGAGCGGTAAGAAAGGAACAGGCCATATATTATTTGAGTAAGAAGTTCACACCCTATGAAGCACGGTATTCTTTGCTGGAATGCACCTGCTGCGCCCTGACGTGGATAGCTCCAAAATTGAGGCATTACTTCTGTGCCTATACCACGTATCTCATATCAAGGATGGATCCCCTAAAATACATTTTTCAGAAACCAATGCCTACAGGGAAACTAGCAAAATGGCAGATAATGTTGAGTGAATTTAATATTGTCTATATGACTTAGAAAGCGGTCAAGGGACAGGGATTAGCAGATCATCTTGCAGAAATCTTGTAGGAGGAGAACACGAACCACTGAAAACGTATTTTCCCGATGAAGAAGTATCATTTGTCACACCTCCTTTTTCTACTACACCCCCGGGAGGGTATAATAAAGGGAGTTATTTTCCAACTTAAGGTGACAATCGAAACGGGATTTATTTTAAAAATCAGAGTCGCCACTTGGGAGATTTATGGTCTCCCAAGTCACCGGTTTAGAATCCCGAATCGAGGAAAGATTTGACTCTGTTTATGTCTGCGAACCAGAAATCCGGATAAGGAATTCTGTTAACCCGGGAGAAGGTGTTAGGCACTCCCGAGTTCTGTGGTTCTAGCACGGTCGCTTTGATCATACTTGGCTTATGAAATTACTTTATTATTGATTTTAAAACCTATGTGCATTTACTTCTTTTACCGCTTTTAATAAGAAAAATTATCTTGAAATGGGTTATGCGTATGTATACCCATTTGTTGGCGCGTCAAAAATCATGTCAAGCGAACGTGTCCACAATTAATAACGCTTTGTTATTATTATGTAAATTTGGCCAAAGTTGCACGAACGCATTCTCCGATTTTATTTTTAGAAATCGTAGTCATGTCACGCGAACGTGTCCACAACCACGATGATAGACTAAGTCGCCCATAAAGCATTTTCTACGATGTTCATAATTTATTCAACTTTTAAACCCAAACCAACTATTATCAATTGTAAATGATGAAGTCATAAGCTAGTGATATCTTATTTCATTGCCAATTTCAACGCTATTTACATTATTCAACTACCTGATTTCACTTCACACTCCTTTGTTCTTTTTTGGTATCGAAAGAAAACTTCTCAAAAGCCTTAATTAATTGAATAAGGTACTGAAGAGATCTTCACGATCAGCTTCTCGTTCGACGGCCTAGAATCGTTCGTCGGCCTCAACATGGTTACTGCCTTATACCTATCTAGTAGATGAAATGAGTTCCTTGGACTCTTTCAGTTTTCAACACAGCCTATTCAACTTGGATAAAATATTTAACTCTAGTAAATCAATCAAACACAATTTCACACACATGCTCATTAGCAGCAAATCTTATTTAACGAAATTGCACACCAAGATAAAATTTCAAGGCACATAAGATAACCATTTTTAACAAACTCATTCAAATGAATCATACAAAAACATTGAAGAATACAGTTAGAAATGGACCTTAAAGAGTTCTCGCCAAACAGAAATTCAAAAGGAATTCGGACCTTACAAGATTTAGAGCAAAAACATCAATCTGGATCCGATCTCGGACTGCGATAGGAACCTCAACGAACCACGAATCTGCCCAGAAATCTCGAGCGGACAACCTCAAATGACGTCCACACCTCAATTTCGATATAACTCAGCAGAGGCAAATTTCAACAGTTTCGACGACTATCGCCGGTTTTATGTTCGTTCAACGTCGATAGTGAGACTCCAGCAAAACAAAGAAGTAGAGGGGAAAGAAAGGTCAGAAACAGCGGCTATACAGAGGAGTGATAGTCAGAGCCGTCGCCGGTCATCACCTCCGGCAGCGGCAGCCATGGAAAGAGTGAGAGCTGGCCGGTTTCCGGCAATGGCAGCTAAGGAGCTTGAAAGCCTGGTGTGTCGCTGATTTTTTGGCGTTCTTTGTGTGTGTGTGTATGGTCGTTTGGAAAAGTGCAGGAGGATGGTCGTCGATGTAGCTAGTGTTGGTTGTTACTTGGTTGCTGCTGGTTCGAAGAAGAAAGGAGAGGTCGCTTGGAGAAGACGACGCGGGGGGTAGGGGGTACTGTTCTTTTGAGGCGCAACTTTTTCTCAGATTTCTTAGGCCTCCTTTGTTTTTTGTTCCCCTTTTGCCAATTTTCAGCATTACTTTATAGGTAGAGTCTAGGTTTAGGTGTATTTTTGTGTATTTTGCCAATTAGTCCCTAGGTCTTTTTGTGTTAAGTCCTTCGGGTCTTTTTATTTGTTTTTGTTCCAAAGAAGAGTCTAGAAGGGTCCCTAGGCTTAATGGACTAATCCGAATTGGGTCAAGAACTGGGTTCTAAAACTCTTAAAATTGTGATCCAACACCTTAATTGACTCCTTTCAAAATAAGATAAAAATACTACACAATGCAAAAGCTAACATGAAACTATTATATATTTTTTGGTATTTTCAAGATTATGTAAAGATAAAAATAAGTACTATTTTGTATATTTTTTATTTAAATTTATGAAAGATACGTAAACTAAAATATTTTTTTGTAATTTTCCATTTTTATGACGAAAATAAAGTCAAGAAGTCAAAAATAGTTGAAATAACTATATTAGGCCTAAATTAAATATTTACATGCTAAAATATAAAAAATCTTGGGGAGGGTCAAAAATCACATGTCTACTGTAGGAGAAGATATCACTAAAACTTACGATGGTTGGAGAATGTTCTTCGACGGGGCTGCAAATTTCAAAGGAGTGGGTATTGGAGCTGTTTTGGTGTCGGAGACAGATCAACACTATCCGATATCCGCGAAACTCAGATAACCGTGCACCAACAATATGGCAGAATACGAGGCTTGCATCTTGGGGCTCAATTTGGCCATTGACATGAATATCTAGTAATTGTTAGTAATTGGTGACTCAGACCTTCTGGTACATCAGGTTCTAGGAGAGTGGGCCGCAAAGAATACCAAAATACTACCGTATTTGTATCATGTGCAAGAGTTGATGAAAAGATTCACAAAGATAGAATTCAAACATGTTCCGAGAATACAGAATGAGTTCACAGACGCACTGGCCACTTTGTCCTCCATGATACAGCACTCAGACAAGAACTTCATCGACCCTATTCCAGTGAGAATTCATAACCAGCCAGCTTATTACACTCATGTTGAAGAAGAAACGGATGGGAATCCGTGGTTCCGTGATATCAAGGAATACTTGGCAAAAGGAGAATACCCGGAACATGAAAATCATACTCAGAAACGTACATTCCAAAGATTATCCAACCATTTCTTCCAAAGTGGAGGAATTCTATACAGAAGGACTACAGACCTAGGGTTATTACGGTGCGTCGACGCTAAAGAAGCTTCCAGCCTGCTCGAAGAGATACACGCCGGAACTTGCGGACCACACATGAACGGTTTCATTTTAGCCAAAAAGATATTGAGAGCAGGATATTTTTGGATGACTATGGAAACAGACTGCATCAGGTATGTCCAAAAGTGTCATCAGCCAAATACATGCAGATATAATACGTGTACCACCAAATAAACTCAATACAACAAGTGCACCTTGGCCTTTTGCCGCTTGGGGAATGGATGTCATCGGTTCGATCGAGCCTGCTGCTTCGAATGGGCACAGGTTCATTTTAGTGGCCATAGACTACTTCACAAAGTGGGTTGAGGCTGCATCTTACAAGGCTGTAACCAAGAAAGTCATCGTAGATTTTGACAGGGATCGTATTGCTTGTCGATTCTGGGTACCAGAATCCATCATCACTGACAACGCCACCAACCTCAATAGCAACCTAATGAAAGCTATGTGTGAAACCTTCAAGATCAAGCATAAGAATTCCACAGCATACAGACCTCAAATAAATGGAGCGTGGAGGCCGCAAACAAGTATATCAAGAACATATTGAGAAAGATGGTAGACAACCACAAGCAATGGCACGAGAAATTACCATTTGCCTTATTGGGGTATCGTACCATAGTTCGCACATCAACCAAAGCAACTCCCTACATGTTCGTCTATGGTACTGAAGTTGTTATTCCTGCCGAAGTCGAGATTCCTTCTTTGAGAAATATACAAGAAGTAAAAATCAATGATGCAGAATGGATGCAAAGTTGCTATGAACAATTGACTCTTATTGACGGGAAAAGAATGAATGTGGTATGCCATGGTCAGCTTTATCAGAACAGAATGTCTAGAGATTTCAACAAAAAGGTCAGACCCAGACAGTTCACACCGGGGCAGCTGGTGCTGAAGCGAATCTTTTCACATCAGGATGAGGCCAAAGGGAAGTTTTCACCCAACTAGCAAGGTCCTTACATGGTTCATCGAGTACTAAGAGGAGTAGCACTCACAGTTGTAGAAATGGACGAAGAAATTTATCCAAAGCCTATCAATTCAGACGCAATCAAAAGATACTATGTTTAGATTGTTTGCATTTCTTCATTTGATACAACTGAACTACGTTTGACCTGATTCCCGTTTAAGAGGGGATACGTAGGCAGCCCTGCGGGTTTGGTCACATCTTAATAAATTCTTCATTTTCCCCATGGTCAAAAATTGGGGCAGAATTTTGAGGAGGACCCTCAAAATTCTGGAGCAAGTCCAGACAACTTCGTCATATGCAGAACGGTCTAAGAACCGCTTATTAAACTGGGGCAGAATTTTGAGGAGGACCCTCAAAGTTCTGGTGCAAAGAAGTCGTAATGCCTTTAAAAGTGTCACAGTTATTGGTTCATCTAATTTACTTGATATCGCGTACCACTATATTTTTAAAACAATTATATTCATCAAATCCACGCGTATTTTCGAAAACGTTATTTCTATGACAGCCAGATGTTACCTAGGGTAACTCAAACAGAATCTCAAGACAGGAGCATAGGCAAGCAGAAAACGAAGGGACGAACCAACCTTCCCCGCAAAACTCATGATTTTTTTTTTGGATGCAGGAACAAGGAATATTCGCCAATACACACATATCAAAATCACTATCCTTATAACGACAAAATTGCCAAACGCAAACATGTCTCCAGATAAGAAAATACTCTGTTATCACTCGTTATCTTTTCTTTGCATGAGGCTAAGCATTGTCTCCCATTATGCATGAGGCTAAGACCTACCTCCTCAATTGCATAAGGCTAAGCACTGCCTTCCATTGCACGAGACTAAGCACTGTCTCCTATTTTTTCATGAGGCTAAGCCCTGCCTCCTCAATTGCATAAGGCTAAGCACTGGCTTTCCTTGTATGGGATTAAGCATTGTCTCCCTTCCTTGCATGAGGCTAAGCCCTGCCTCCCTAATTGCATAAGGCTAAGCACTACCTTCCATTGCATGAGACTAAGCATTGTCTCCTCTTCTTGCATGAGGCTAAGCCCTGCCTCCCTAATTGCATGAGGCTAAGCAGTGCCTTCCCCTGCATGAGACTAAGCAATGTCTCCCTTTCTTACATAAGCCTAAGCAATGCCTTTCCTTGCATTGAGACTAAGCATTGTCTCCTGTTCTTGAACGAGGCTAAGCAATGCCTCCCTAATTGCATAAGGCTAAGCACTTTCTTCCATTGCATGAGACTAAGCCCTGTCTCCTCTTTTTGCATGAGGCTAAGCCCTGCCTCCCTAATTGCATAGGGCTAAGCACTGCCTTCCATTGCATAAGCACTGTCTCCATTTCTTGCATGAGGCTAAGCATTGCCTCCCTGATTGTATAACGCTAAGCTCTGCCTTTCCTTGCCTAATACCGAATGATATGCTATTTGAAATTTAGCACTATTTTGCCTTCCTAGGACTAAGTTCTGCCCAATCTTATGCAAGACTAAGCTCTATCTTGTTTCTCTTCTTATATGACCCAGTATCATGTCTTTGCATTTCATGGGCGGAAACATTGCCATTTTGTCCAAAGGCGTCATAGTCCGAAGGCATCACCCTCATAGCCGGAAGATACCATTCCATAGCCTGAGGAACTCTCAATATTGCACATCATTATTCAAAGGTGTCATTGTTTAGAGGCACCATTTTCTTGTCCCGAGAACATCATTTCATGGCTTGCGAATCCCTTATCACATGATTCATGGCCCGGGACATCATGGTCTAAGGGCATCATCCTCACCGTCCGAAGACAACCTTCATGGTCCAAAGGGGATTTGCATCATATTTAAATTCTCACAATAACCCATATATATTGGTGTCGCGCCCCCTTTTTCTCGCGAAATCTGGTTTTGACATTTCTGGGACAACTCCTTTTTGAGAGGTAGGGAATTGGAATTGAAAGAGTCCCCACCTAACGGATTAAGGTGCGTTAGGTCACCTAGAGCAGATAACTCATGTTACCAGTATACATCACCAGAGATCGGGTAAGGGCTCGAAATTACCTCGAGGGGAAGGTATTAGGCACCCCTCAAGGTCCACAACGGTGGGTCCCGGCTGAACTTAACTTATGAACTAGTCTAATAAAGAAGCGAGAGGATTATTTAATAGGGATGGGGGTCCTAAAAAAATTTAGCCTAAAGGATCACCCCGTGCAACATAAATAATACTTCGTAACTCCCTCGAGTCGGGGTGTTACTCATATTATTCAGCGGGCATAGACTATCATCTCCTACTACCTGATTACTATCTTTAAGTTGTTACGTAAAGCACTCTAATTGATCCTAGTTTGATTCCTATGCGTGCATTACTCGTCCCTTACCTATAGTCCTGGAGACATTAGGACTTCTATTTAGGATAGTTCTAGACTAAGCCTAGGTTGCTCAAAAATGTAAAATACTAGCTGACAAACAAAACATGTTAGGACTTGCAAATATAAAGCAAATATGGGCTCATGTTAACCTCCTCACATAAACAGCAAATGCACGTAATTAATTAGCAGGTTTTATTAATCTGTAGGATTCTAAAGGCAGGATATCTATGTGAGAAAATAGGCGAGCAGTGTTATATAGAAGCAGCTTCATTAAGGCAGGTATTAGGACCTATTATTTGCCTACTGAATATCGTCAGGGTACCTCAAACAGTAATGTTTACAGAATCAGGAATTATTATCAAGTCCTATAGGCATATTGTCTAGGTGATCGACAGTGGCGATTATACTCATAACCAATTAATAGAATCCTATAGGCATGATTTCTAACGTAAATCCTATAGGCATGATTTCTAATGTCAAACTGACGTAAATCCTATAGGCATGATCTCTAGGTTTGAAACTGATTTTAATCCTATAGGCATGGTATCTATTATTGGATTGATTTAAATCTTATAGGCATGATCTCTAGGTTTGAAATTGATTTAAATCCTATAGGCATGATACCTATTAAGCAGTGATACAGGCAGAAGTTATACACATTGCCAGAAAGGAAATCACTCACAGAAGCAACAAATTAGGACAAATTAACTGATTACATGATTGTAGCATCCTAAGAGTGCAAGGTTCAAAACAGGTACAAGATTAACAAACAGTGTGCCAGGACAAATTGAACATTAAGCTAACTTATAAGAGGATTCATATTATTCAAAATAGTTAATCTTAAACTAATAGTATTAACCATAAGATTAGAAGAGAGTCATAGGAACATGAAAAGTAGAATCATGTTAAAAGTAAGGTTCAAGACATGGTGTTCAAGTAATACTGATTATGAAAACACATGGAGAATGAAACGACAAGGGATTAGGGCTTACCAGTTAAGCAAGAAAGAAAGTTGATATGCTACAGCAGTTAAGTTCCAGAATCACTTGGCCTTGGCTTTCAGCCGGCTAAGACCAGAAACAATGAGCAGAATTAGAGTAAAAGAACTAAGTTTTAGTGAGAGAATGAGAGTTCGAGTCTTGTTCTAAAGGGAAAAGGGGAAAGGGTTTAAATAGTGTTCAATTAGGCAGACAAATAAGGGAATAAATCAAACATACACAAATAAGGAAAGAAAATAAATCGACATTCAATTAAAGTTAGAGTTCAGTCAATTAACGAGTAATCAGACAAGTACTACTTAGAATAAGGAAAATATCAATTAACAGTCAGTCTCAAGGCAAATAAGGCAAGCAATAACAGAAGCATGGTAGATTGACTGGAAACAAGGAAAGTAACAGTACCATACGAGAAGAGGAGAGAGTAAAAGTTTCAAACACTAGTTTGAGGTAAAATATACAAAATCGGCAGTAATAACAAGCAAAGAGATGCATATAGGCATATAGACAGAGATTTTAACACAATAATTAAAGAGTCAAACAGCTTTGGTTTGATTTTGCAGAATCAAAAATCCCTAATTTAGGGTAAGTGGAAATTAGTCAGAAATTAACGAAGAGAGTTATAATAAGATGCACAGAGACATATAGACGGAAAGATTAAGTGAAAAATAATTAAAAAGTCAAGAACCAGATTAGATCTAGAAAGATCTGAGCCCTTATTTTAGGTAAACCATAAAATCGATAAAAAATAAAGCAAAGAGTCATATATTCTAATAGAATGAACATAGACGGGAGGTTATTCAGAAGAAACATAAAATCGAACCAGATTTGGTTCAATTAAAGAAGGTCTGAAACCCTAAACCTAGGGTTAAATCGAATCAGTGAGAGATATGTAAAGATTCGTACTTTCAAAGATAAAAAATGATATACACAGACAGAATAAGTAACAGGTTAAAGATTTTGAACCAGATTTGGTTTGATTTTTGCCAGATTTGCTTGCCATTCTAGGCAAGCCATTATGTAATACCAAAAACGGGTAGCCAGTAAGGAGACAAGATGAATAAGGTAAGAATATCATTGATGGATTCCATATCTGGTTGGAATCGAAGGGGGATTAGGGTGACGACGCTTAGGGTTTCAGAAGAGGAGGTAGTTTGAAGGCGGCGGTTTAGAGAGAATGAGGGGTTAGGGTTAGGGGAGATAAATTAAAGGGGTGTGATGAATGTGGGTCGTTGACCTTGAAAGATCAACGGCCAAGATTGAAGGAGGGATCTGGGTCGGGTAAAACGGGTATTGGGTAAGGGTTATTTGGTTTGGGCTGGGGCGGTTGGGCTAGGATTTTAAGTAGTTGGACTGGGTTAAATTGGGTTGGTTTGGGTAATTCAGGTCCGAATTTAAATAAAAATGGGGCCAAAATTCTAATACCAAATTTTAACAAATAAATAATTTATAAAAATGATAAATGAATACCAAAAAATATCCTTTGTGCACTAAAATAATTTAAAATAGTTATTTAACATTTTAAAAATATAAAGATCATTTTATGCATAAATAATGTAATTATACACTAATATTGGCTATTATTGCAAGGATGTGCAATTTAGCCTAAAAATGCAAATGTAATTACAAAAACGCAAAAAAGATATTTAAACACTATGTTGTCATAAATGATGAATTTAAATGGTTAAATCATCATAAAAATAATATGAAGAATAATTATTGGATATTTATACAATAAAAACGCAGAAATAAACTAATTGAAGCCTTTGAAATTGTAGAAAAATTATGAAAAATACTTGTGCTTGCTTGTAAATCCAATGATAATGCATGTGCACTATTTTGAAGGTATATATGCATATTTGAAATATATGAGGGAAAAATTGGGTATCAACAATTGGCATGCATCGTGTTTTAAGTTTTGCAGGCAATCCGGGGAGTAACCGTTCTTCAAACGGGAGCAACCTTCGCTCTGGTTTCCGTTCATAACGTTCACATTCTGCAAATGTTTTAAACGTAACCGACCATCATCGATTCCCACTTCTTACTCCATGGCTATTCAGATACTTGCTCTATAACACATCTGTTACGTTTCAGATTCACATTCATAACTCCGCATAAATCCATCCGATACTATCCTTCCCAAAAGAACCTTTTCCGAAACATACAACCATTCCTATAACAACTCCATCAGTTTCGTTTACCGTTGGATCCAGAACTACAAATAGCCAGATTCTTGTAAAACAAGGGATATGTAGGCAACTCAGGAACTGGAGTTCGGCCTCTATTTTTAAAATCATCCCATTCGGTCAAAATCGATCATCATTTCTTTACCCGATAATTCTTTCATCATTCCCGGGTAAAGATGAGCAGTTGTTGATACCTAATTTTTCCCTCATATTTTTAAATTGTACATATATACTTTCAAAATAGTATATTTGCATCATCATTTAGTTTATAGACCTATACATGCATTTTCTATAATTTCCCATAATTTTTAGAGCTTTAAATTGATTTTTCTGCATTTTAATTACTTGAATAATTATTAATTATTCCTTAAAATTATTTTGTGATGACGTGATTATTCAAATTACTATTTTGCATCCTCATATATATTTCATAATATTTTTACTTTATTTCGTATAATTATGTTTGCATTTTAAAGTTATTTACCTAATTTTGTAATAATAGCCTATATTCATATATAATTGCTTTTTATCTATACTATTTGTGTCAAAATAGCCTGCTATATTTTTATAATGCCAAATTATTATTTTTAATTATTTTATTGGATAAATAACATTTTTATTTATTTATTAAAGCATTTTTATAAATTATTTGTTAAGTTTTGTGTATTTAAATAATAGCCCATTTTTTAAAACCAAATTCGGACCTAAAACTACCCAACACTCAATACACTAGCCCAAATAACACCAAGCCCAAATCAATTAGCCCAATTCCACAACCTGGTCGGTACCCGTTTTATTTCAACCCACCCCGTCCATTTTGAAATCCCAGCCATTGATCTTTCAAGATCAACGGCCCACATCCCTTCTCCTCTTTTTAATTAACCAAACCCCGTAACCCTAACCATTTCATCCAACCCGCTGCCCTCATATGCTCTCATCCATTTTCTTCTTTAACTAAACCCTAGTTGTCTTCCACTCAAATCCTTCTCCTAATCCCACCAGACATGGGATTCGACTGCTATTGCTTGCCATATATGGCCTCCTCTTGGTACTGGTTACTCTCTTATGGTGCTTGCCTAAACATGACAAGCAAATCTCATCAAAATCGAACCGAAATCGGTTCAAATCCTCGACATTTCTGCTATTCCGTCTATATTCATTCTTTGTTCTATTATGGGTACGAATCTCTGTGTATTTTTGTTGATTTTTACTTACCTTAAAAATAGGGTTTTCAGGTCTCTTTAGATCGAACTAAAATTGGTTTGATTCTTTGATTTTGGGTGATATTTTGTCTATATTCGTCCTATTCTGTGTAGTGTTTGATTTTCTATTTTAGATTCTGCCAATTTTTCACTTTCCCTAAATTTAGGGTTTGAATTTTTCTCTTTTCCTTACTTATTTTCGATTGCATGTGATATCATTTCCTTTCTCGTGTTTGATTGATGATTTTCCTTGTTTGGGTGTTTAATTTCTACTACTATATAAACCCCTCCCCATTCCCCTTTTTAAAACAGACCTTAATCGATGTAATTTCACTAAAAACTTGAGGCTTTGTTATGTCATCGCTCTTCGTTTTGTGGTGGCCGGCTGAAAGCCAAGGCCACATAGAATCTATTGTTCGAACTCTTTTGGACTCTTGTGGATCTTTTGTTTTTGTTTGTTGTTCGTTTAACTGGTAAGCTACTAGACTCTTGCAGTTTCATCCCTATGTGATCTTGATTTGCGTATGTTCTCACCTCTGAAATTCTAGGCTTAATATGTTTTCTGGATTACCTTTGCACGTGATTCTGTTAATTTTACCTTGTTCTAAGTCTTTTAGCATCTGACTCCCCTCCTAATGCTACTAGTTCTGTGTTTACCCAAGCCTAACATGGGTAATCTGAGTGCAAGGGTGTCTGGATGTTTCCGTAATCATACTTGTTTGTTTTATCTTTAACCTCTATAATGAATGCTAGAATGTCTGTGTTAATTATGACATGTTCACTTGCTATTTTGTCACTCAGCATGCTCACTTGAACCCCATACCCCTTTATTAACTGATTGAGATCTTAACAGTTACCTCAACCTATTTTTCAATGCCCTGCTTGAACCATTTTGTGACATGATTTAGATCTTCTCTAGTTATTTAGTCTATTATGACAATCCCAGAATGCCCATATGTGATATTTGGTATGAGTTTGCTATCTTACACTGTTCTAAGTCCTTGCAATGTTTGTTCTGCATATACAATGTGTTGCAATTTGTATTAAAACTATTTGCTATCGGCTATAATCCTGCTTCTATGCTAATATGTTTTCTAGTTTGTCCCTTTTTAATTTGATACCATGTTTCTTCCAGTATTTATCACAAATATGTTCCCCATCATGCCCAAATATTGATTAGCATGACCCTAGGATGCATGTTTAGCTTAATCTGAACCACTTAAGTCTCAATTGGTTTAGTGTCATGACTGCTAATCCTGCAAACTTGTTTCTTTCCCCCAACTCTTTAAATGTGTGGCTATTTATGTGGTGTTTTCCTATGTGTTGAAATCTTGCTGAACCTACCGGCCTGTTTGATTAGTTGCTCTCCATGGCTATGTCTGCTTTAGGTTATAAGTGTGTTTCTGCTCCCTCAACTATTGTCCATTCTTCCTCATTATCAATTATTCTATTCTGAACTCCTTATTCTTAGCCGGCTGAAAGCCAAGGCTCTTGCTACTGACCTCCCTAGTGTGAGCATTGCTCGGGGTCCATTTGAGGCCCTTGTGAACTCTGACATACTGGGATTAGGTCTTTGATCATTCCCCCTGATACTGAAACCTGCTCCCTGAATCTCCTCTATTAACCTCCTTAGTGTGAGCACTGCCCTGGGTTCTTGAAGCCCTTGGAAACTCTAACGCACTAGGGTCCAAGGTTCTTTGCCATTTTTCCTCATTGCTCAACTTTGCCCTTTCTACCTACTGAATGAGCCAAAGGGCTTGTGCATGGCTATTTTTTGAACTTTTGATAGGTACTGGGTTTTGGCTATTTTATGTAAAATGAGGGATATTTTCTCTGTTTGATTGGCTATGACTTCTGGGTTTTGATGAAGCCTGTTGGATGTGAATTTGAAGGCCTGGCTTGGTCAGGTATACTTTGGGCCTGTCTAAGGCCTATTATAGTTATTTCATAACTTTGTAATTTATTTCATTTATTGGGCCTGTAATAATTCTGTAATAACAATTGGGGCTTTAGTAAAAATTAGGAAAATGGGTTTACTTTAATATTTGCGTGAAACGGGAATAAATCGTGCCTGAAGGTGTTTAATTTGTTTAACATGTTCTGTTCCTACGCGTTGTTGGATAACCTGCCTATAGGTGTTTAATTTGCTCAAACATTTTATGCTATTGTGTGTGTTAGATAACCTGCCTATAAGTGTTTAATTTGCTCAAACATGTTCTGCTACTGTGTGTGTTAGATAACCTTCCTATAGGTGTTTAATTCGTTTAACATATTCTGCTTCTACATTTTTATTAGATATCATGCCTATAGGAAATAAAATGACCAAACTTTCAATTGCAGCATATTCACTAGATACCATGATCATAGTATTATATTAGTGCTACAAATCTGCATTTTTAAAAATCATGCCTATAGGGTCTTAATTGGTTAATGTGTTGTTATTATAATTACTCGCTTAGGAGATATGCCTATAGGAGATAAAATCAGTTTCAATTACTAATCATTAGAAATCCTACCTATAGGACATTGTCACTCGCTTTTAAGTGCTAATATTAAACTCTCAAACATTGCTTCATTGCCACTATAAGAAAGCATGCCTATAGGATCAAACTGAACAATTTTGAATATCTCCTATAGCCAATTACAGCACCTAGATATCATGTCTATAGGTTTAAAGTCTTATAATCTGTAAAAATCAGCATATAATATCAGGTTCCCTAAATTGTATAGTTATTTAGAAGTCATGCCTCAAAAATAACGCCTTGCATTTGAAATTGCTCGTATTCTGATTCAAAGTCATCTAGAAATCATGTTTATAGGTTTAAGGTTCTGAACTCTTAAATATCCTAATTTGCTTATGTGTTTGCGTGAATTTGCTGTCTAAGTGTGGGGGTCAATGTGAGCCTTTAGTTACTTTTATATGAAGTCCAACTTGTTTTGTATGTCGCCTAGTTTTCTCATTTTGAGCAACCTAAGTTAAGTCTAGAACCACCCAAAAATAAAGGTCTAAACACCCCCTGGATCGTAGGCATGGGACGGGTAGTGCACGCATAGGGTACGAGTTATAATTGAACTAGGTAGCTTTGGGTAACAACTTAAAGATAGTAATCGGGTAGCAGGAGATGATAGTCTGTACTCGCTGAATAATACGAGTAACACCCCATTTGGAAGGAGTTACGAAGTATTATTTTGTGTTGCACGGGGTGATCCTTTAGGCTAAAAAACTTAGGACCCCCCCCCCCCATTTTCTTTCTTTTCCTACTATAATCGAAAATAGTTGTACCCTCAGTTCAAAACCTATTTATAATAAACATCCTAAACTTTTGTGCTCTCTCTTCATTTATTTGATCCCATAGACTAATTCATATAATTCGAGTTCGGCTGGGACCCATAGTTGTGGACCTCGAAGAGTGCCTAGCACCTTCTCTTCGAGGTAATTTCGAGCCCTTACCCGATATTTGGTGACGCAAACTGGTTAAACCTGAGTTATTTGCAAATAGGTGTCCTAACGCACCTCAAACCCGTTAGGTGGCGACTCTCTCTTGATTATTTACTTCTTCACCACCTCTTGCATTGCTTCATTTAGCCTCCTTTGATCTTCAACAGAGGGTTTGTCACCCTCCTCCAAAATAACTTTGTGCATGCAAAGGCGGGGCTTATGCCCCGAGTATCCGCCGAAGTCCATCGAATTGCTCTTTTCCTCCTTTGTAGCACCTCAATGTGGACTCTACCTGCATGTTAGTTAAGCAAGAAGAAAGGATAACCGGTAAAGTAGAAGAAGGGCCAAGGAATTCTTACCTGACATGCGGGGGAAATGGCTTTAACTCCAAGGTAGGAGGCTCCTCGATTGAGGGCTTTGTTGGAGGAGTCTTCCGGTTTTCAAGATCCAAAGATAGCTTCTGGGGCTCATAAGTGTACCACCCCATGCCTTCCAATGCATTTACACACTCCACATAGCCATCACTCTCCTCATCATCATCAAGGTTGAGCAAAACGGCTTCCAATTTGTCTTCAACGTTCATTGTGGCACTAGCATCATCAACAATCACATCCGTCACCAAATCCATGAACGAACAAACTTCATTACTATTCGGTTGCCTCATTGATTTGCACACACGGAAGACCACCTTTTCGTCACCCACCCAGAAAGTGAGCTCACCGGTTTCCACATCAACAAGAGCCTTCCCCGTAGCAAGGAAAGGTCTACCCAAAATGATAAGCACCTCATAGTCCACTTCAGAATCAAGGATCACAAAGTACGCCGGGAGGATAAACTTGTCAACTCGAACCAATACATCATCAATAATACCCAAAGGCCTCTTTATTGTTCGATCCGCCATTTGCAACCTCATGGATGTGGGTCTTGGTTGCCCAATTCCCAGAGTTTTGAACACTGAATAGCGCATCAAGTTAATACTTGCCCCGATATCACATAATGCTTTGGAAAAATCGACGCTCCCAATAGTGCAAGAATTGTGAAAGCGCACGGATCTTCCAATTTCGGAGCCATTGAGTGCACAATAGCACTCACTTGATGAGTCATCTTGATGGTCTCACAATTCATTGATCTTCTCTTGGTTACCAAATCCTTCATGAATTTTGCATATCCCAGTATTTGTTCCAATGCCTCAACCAACGGCATTTTAATTGACAAACTCTTCATCATATCAATAAACTTTTTGAATTGGTTTTCACTGTTTTGCTTTGCAAGCCTTTGAGGGTATGGAGGAGGAGGCCTTGGCGTTGGTGCCTTAGCCTTGGGCACTACCGGTTCCGGATGTCAATCAAGTGTTCCCTAGACGGGTTCACCTCTTCTTGCGTCTCCTCCACACTTTCATCTATATCAATTCTCACTTCTTCATTAGCTTGAACCACATTGCTTGGGATTTCATTTCTTGAACCACAACATATTCATCCACAATCCTTCTTTGATTTGAGGTGGTTGCATCTCCACCTTTTCCACTTCTAATAGTCATGGCCATAGCATGTCTCGTATTATTCCCACCCTTCGAGTTTACCACCGTATCACTAGGTAGTGCCCCCTTAGGACCAGTTTTTAAAGCTTGTGAGATTTGGCCTAATTGAACCTCCAAATTACGAATATATGTGTTGTGCGAGGCTAATTGAGCATCAGAGTCGGCATTCTTCTCCATCATTTGTTTAAACATGTTTTCAATTCTACCCATCTCATTGGAAGAAGAGCTCGGGCCTTGAGAAGGATAGGGAGGTTAAATTGCTTGGTTGTTGGAACATAGGGGGCCTTTGAAAACCCGACCCCCGGTTGTTGTTGTTGTTCCACCCTCCTTGGTTATTTCCTCCCCAATTGCTTTGATTGTTGCCACACCAATTGCCTTGATTTCCTTGATTGTTCCAATTGCCTTGATTAGGATTGCCACCACTCTAATTGCCTTGGTGGTTTTGGTTGTTCCAATTACCTTGGTTCCCTTGTGACCTCCATTGTTGTTGATTTTGTCCTTGAGCGTTGTTTCTTTGACCTTGATAATTGTTGACATATTGAACTTCTTCTTCTTGCTCATTGAACGAATCACCTTGATCATAACCACTATCATCTTGCATAAATTATTCCGGACGATTTTGCATTTGTTGACCTTGTTGCCGTCTTTTTTTTTACCATCATATTCTAACCTTCCATTGCATGCACTTGTTTCGGCCCTTGAACTTGTTGAAGCTGAGCTTTGGCAAATTGGTTCATGGTAGTTGTCAACTCGGCAATAGCTTGCCCATGATCATGTAGCTCCTAATGTAAGTGAATAACATTAGGGTCACCTTGCGGAACATTAGCTCTACTTTGCCATGTCGAAGAGGTGTCCGCCATATCATCAAGAATTTCACAAGCTTCGACATAAGGCGTGTTCATGAAGTTCCCCCATGCAAGTTGGTTAACCACATATTGATTAGTTGTGTTGATCCCCCTGTAGAAGGTCTATTGGATCATGACCTCAGTCATATCATTGTTCGGGCACTCTTTAACCGTGGTAAGATATCTTTTCCGAATCTCGTGCAATGGCTCATTGGGTTCTTGCTTGAAAGCAAGAATCTCATCCCAAAGCGTCGCCATATGTCCCGGAGAGAAGAATATGGAAATGAAATTCTCCACCAACTCATCCCAAGTGTGGATGGAGTGGTTGGGCAATCTCTCTAACCAGTCCAATGCCTTTCTCCGTAGAGAAAAGGTAAATAGCCTCAACCTCAGCGCATCCTCAGAGACATTTGTTTGCTTTCTCCCCCAACAAGTATCGACGAACCCCTTGAGATGCTTGTAGGCATTTTGATTCGGAGCCCCGGTGAAGAATCCCCGTTGCTCAAGTAATGTAAGCATCATGTTGGTGATTTGGAAGTTTCCCGCCCTAATGCGTGGTGGGACTATAGCACTTGCATAACCCTTGTTTGGTAATTATCAGTGGGCTGCCGCTCTTGGTGGAGGTGGGGGAGGGGCGGGCACATTATCGTCAGGCGGGCGGCCTCGTCTATTAGCTTGAGGTTCAAGAGGAACCTCATCCATTTGATCATCGTCCACTTCCTCCCACAATGGCACATTTCCGTTGGGCTCATTGTTGAGAGCCATTTTCGTACCTAAAATCAATTCAAAAACAAAATTAGTGACTCGGAAGGAAAAAGAAGACAAGGCACATAAAAACCTAGATATATAGCTAAATCCATTTAACTCCCCGGCAACGGCGCCAAAAATTGATCTCGCCCAAACTCACACCACAATTATAGGTAGTGAGGCGGTCGAAACAATAATAAGACCCAATGCGAGTCGGGGTCGATTCCTCAGGGAGTTAGAAAAAGGATTAGGTATACACCTAGTGTAACTGTGTAATGTGCTTCAATTTGCACTTCCACATTCTTGTTGGTTGTTTCTATTTCTACTTTAAACTATTGATTGCAATTAATAAACTAGAAGACAATGTTTTTGGTTTTAGTTGTTTTTGAAAGGATAAAGGATCTAGGGTCGTGACTTACACCTAGGTGGTTACCTAACAGGTTGTAAACTCTAAGGCAAGTTTGATTAGTCGGGGCTGTAGTATAGTAATCACAGGCAATTACCCACTCTATACCTCTTGGTAGTTTGAGTGATTTTGCCCAATTTGACTTTCTCAAGTCCAAATGGGTATTGCAAAAATCAAGTAATATATGCTCAAGTCGGGTTCTTACTATCTCTAGATTTGACCCTTTAGTTGGGGCTATCAATTTTTTGAGTTCACCCCTATTCCTTGTTAGCCAAGTTTTCCTAGACTTAGTCTCTCTTTCTCAAGTAGAGACTGAGTCAAATAGGCATGAATCAATGTTTGCAACCATTAATTATAGAATTCAAGCATGAACAAGGCCAAAAATCACTAACCCAATCACAAACAAACCCTAAAATTAATTACCCATTAAGTACTCACACTAGGGTTGGGCCACAACCCTAGCTAAAGATTTAGCTACTCATAAAAAATAAAGAAATACAAGAAGAAATTAAGATAGATGCATAATAATTGATTAGAGAAAGAAAATCTAATGTTTAGAAGTTAATCTAGTACAAAATTACTCAAAACAGTAAAGAAAATGGCTCAGGTGCTCCTCTGAAAACAGAACTTAACATAAAAATGACAAAAAGTTCTATTTATACTAAGCTGAAAATATCTGACAAAAATGCCCCTGCGAAGGTTGTGCAGCCGCATAATTCCGGTGCGGTCCACACAAGGAGCTTCCGCGGCTGCACAATTATCATGCGGTCCGCATTCTTTGGAACTTGGGCTTGGAACTTCGGGGCTTGTGCGGTCCGCATAAAAATGGGTGCGGCCGCACTTCTGATTATGCGGCCGCACAAATATGATGCCGTCCACACTCCCTGCTTTTGGACTTGAAACAGCTCTCTGATTCTTCAATCCTGTGGATCGCATAATAATAAATGCAGCCGCACTTGACCTCCTGCGGCCGCACAATTTCGGTGCGGTCCGCATGCCTTTAGCTGCTCGAACACTACTCTCTGAATCTCCCCTCTGCGCCGCACTAGAATTGTTCGGTCCGCACTGCTGTCCTTTTTGACCTGTTTTGGTTCTTGTTCACTTTTAACTCTTTTTATGAGTTGATTTTGACTTCTTTGGCTCGTTCCCCAATATTCCTACAAGCAAGCACATTAGTTTTCAGGAATGCCTTTAAGCATTTTTGAGCTAAAACGCAAGTAAATGAGAGCAAATAAGCGGTCAAAATCCCTACTTATCAAGTCATCCAAAAATCTGCACACTAATCGTTTAGGCGAAATATAGCACACATTTATCAAGTCCTTTTCCCAAATTACCCTTGATGTTTTCTTTCCTTAGTCATAGCTAATCTAATAGCGCACAACCATGTGACTCAATCATAGACAATGAGCTCCCCCATTTAGCTTTAAGATAAAATACATAAATCCAGAACCCATAATAACTCCTCCTCAGTTACCATGATCTCGCATCGTTAACCCGCCAAATTTCTCGAAATCTCTTGTTTAACTTTCCATGAACATTCTGAATTATCAGCCACAATTGCACCGGAGTAAGTAGAACCCTTCGTAGAAACTTCATCAAAATCACGCAACCGCTAACCTGCTCACAGGAGATAGCCCCCATGTGGAATTCCTTACTGACATCTTCCAACGGCGTTGCCCTGGGTACAACTACCACGAAATCAGTAAACCCTTCTGAGCCCATGCTTACCCGCCAATTGTAAGAGTCTGTTTATTCCCTATTAACTTCAATTGATGTCCAATAACACGTTCCAAACTCGAATTCACGTTGCATCCCATATGATAATCGAGCTTTTACACCCCTCTTCATTCCAAGCAAACTCCTTTCCATCATACTCAACCTTTCTCAGTACAGTAGCCACCATCCCGAGTGAAATTCATAGACCTAGTCACTGACCACCATGATCCCCAAATCGCTCCAAATTTTCTCAAGGCATATGGCTATCCTACCACAGAATGCATACGCTACTCTGCCACTCCCACTTTGGTTAAACCATCTCCTTAAGCAACTTCTCGACCCTTGTCCCGCGAGACAACTCCCACAGTGTCTTTCCTCCTCCTTCACTGCCAAAATACTGCCTCAGATCATAATCCGTCTTTGTAGCACCCGAACGGATAAATTGCCACCAACTCTGAGCCTCCATAAAGATCATCTCTCTCGAGCCATCAACAGTAGAAGCACTGATTCGACTCTGAAGCCGCCATACACCGCCACCTCTAATAATCGCTTCTTAGGCACCATTCCACAACATCCTGCCCCGAAGGCAATTCAAAGGAGACAATAACACCGAGGAGCCTTAATACGTTTCAACAAGGACGACGACACCACATCACAAATGAGAATTCCACCATGTTCGAAATATCAAGTCTCGCTACTCTGTCAACCAAGGCCTGAACATCTGTAGTCTGATTGCCTCTCCTCCTCCGAACTTGAATGCCAAACTCCTAAACCATGAACCGAGAAATCCTTCTTTCGTGTCATTCAATGTTGTGACACATTAATAAGCACTCTACCATTCTCACCAACATTGTGCGATAACAATGCATGAACATCATAATACTAGATGGGATCGGCCAGGGCTTGCCCGGGCCCAACACTTTGGATTAGATCGTGTTTTATTTCGATAAATATTGTTGATAGCATAAAGAGTATCATGGTAAGTCTTGCTTAAAAAGTATTGCTCTGTGATGAAGACAAGAATCACTTGTAAGATCGTTAACGTTTTTCAAGCAGGAGCACTTGCAATACGTAAGAAGTTCAGCATTTTATCATTGCAAAGATAAAACTAACAAAAAATATGTATTTTTTCAACTTACTTTACCAAACTACCTCATAAAACATTGTGCAAGTATTTTACTAACCCAAATAGTATTTGATACAGTCGCTATATTAAGAGCTTTTTAGAACTGAAATTACCGAAGTTAACCATAGTAAAAGATATTACAAGATGATTTGATAACAATATAAATATCCCTCTAATAAATAATGAGTTGAATTAGTTAAAAATTAAAAATCTGTCTCCTCACAAACATGAAATGGGTAAGCTAGTATAAGACATTGCCAGGTATGGAAATGGATTAGCTGCAATTATTCATATATAAGATAAGTACAATGTGAGACAGTATAGTCGTTTGTGGACACGGCATCTCATTTAAAGGTATTTAAGTAAATAGAAGTTATAAGATTTTAGGTTTTTCAACTTTAAATTAGTTTCTCAATTAACTTTACAATAATTTTGTCTAACCTATTAATCCTTATATTTTTATGAGTTTATTTGGTTCGCATATTATTACTATAATGTTTTCTAATCTATTAGTCCTTATAATTTTATGAGTTTAATTAGTAGTTTAACATACTAAGCTTTAAATCAATTAGCAATTTAGTTATTGATTTAATTCATATTTAGTTGATTTTAACATTGCATAATTGGTTTAGTCATTCAAGGAAGAGCTTAAGTAGACCCGCATCAGAGGCTGAGTCAGGATTTAAAATTAACGGCTTTGGAGTTTTAAATTAATAATTTTTATATATTCAAAACTTTTTAAAAAAAATATAGAGTTTGGACCAAAGCTAGTGGGTTCGGCCTAACCCGCATCAGAAGCTCTACCTTTGCCCCCGCGCATGGTTATGATAGCCTAAACATACTCAAATGTACATGTGAAATCACCGAAAAGTATCAAGCATTTGATACTCTTGGAGCATTTAAAATACTCTAAAAATAAATTTACATCTAGTACTACTAATCAGTAATTAATTTAAAATATGTTTGAAAATACAGTATACTAAAAAAATTAACCAGTCAAATCCTCGGTGCTGAAAACTTTTCTCTAGTTATTAATGAGCAATGGTTGAAAAAAAATCCTGAATTTTTTCTCCAAATCTTGCAAAAAAAAAAAAAGAAAAATCAACTTGAATTAGAGCAAACTCTTAAAGACCAGTTCATAATTAGTAATATACACAAGTAACTATACTGTTAAAGTTACTTCTGAAAAGAAGGTCGACATAGTCAGAGAGTAGTTTAAAAGGCTGCAAATGCGTCAGCCAGAAACGTCGACTGGGACCCAGTGGTTCAGCAATTCTATGGTTATTTTGTCCAGATAAGGAAACGTACAATATAGAAAGCAATTTAGCACCACAGGATTAAAGCACAGTTTCACGTGAAATGTTAGAATTACCCTCCTTCATCAAGCAGGGATGTCGACGGCGAGCTGCTTCTGCACTCTTCTATATAAGTAGAACACTATGCATAGCCTCAACACCATAGGAAACACTACCACCGGGCTGAAATGACATAGCACCTTTCCACAAGACGATGATAATAGCCCGCCCGAATACGTAAGGAGGAACATCCTGCGCCACGTCTGCAATACCACTATAACTCTTCGATGCCCAATTGATAACGACGTTCAACATTGTATAAGAATGAGTGGGAAGGAGAAGGCATAAGCTTTAATGGAATCAAATCGCACGACGAGGAATCAAGAAGGAAAGTGTTCTTAGCAGCCTTGTAGCCTCTCGAAGATAAGTATAGAAGTCTTCGTACCAATCCGCAAGACTCTACTAGACTCACTCATGACTCATGAGACCCAAGTGAACCTAGTGTTCTGATACCAAGTTGTCACCATCCAAAACCCATTATAGTCGTGATGGCGCCCAACGTCGTCGTTAGGCAAGCCAACGGTGAACTATCACGTTAATTATTCATTTTACTACTTATGAAATTATAAATTTTATTAGGCTAAGAAATTTACTCATTTAAAATCATGGGTACATAAGTAATTAGCAAGGCATAAGAATAAAGGGTGAAAATAATGTGCATACCCGTAGACATCAACTAGAATATCCCAAAACCTGATGTCACAAGTGCATGAGCATTAACTAAGGAGTACAATAATAATACAACATCTTTCTGGAATGTAAATTAGACAGGATAAAGCAAATAATACGATGGAGATTCTGTGGGCTGCGATACGTAGCCAGGAATGCAGCTCACCATAAAGTCTCCTTAGCAGTTGCGCCTACGCGCCAAGATGATCGCCAGATGAACCTGACAGATCCTGCACATTAGTGCATAAGTGTAGAATGAGTATGTAAATCAACGCGTACCCACTAAGTATCTAGCCTAACTCTGGAGAAATAGTGACGAGGAGTCGACATCGACACTTACTAGTGGTCCACTAAATCAGTATGATAAATCATAAACAGATATAAAGCACAACAGTAATAATGATGTAAAATGATAACTAACATAATCCTCCAACATTTCTTTTGACGATATAAATCACTCAAATCTCCTATACTATCTTAACATCCCAGAGCATCAAATTCAATCTCAAACGAATGAGGAGTACAATACAAATGTCAGGTCTCAATAAAAGGGGAATCTCATGAATATGCAGACTGCTAGCAATATAACGCACGATTATATCGAGGACGTACGGCCCGATCAAGAGTGGTGTATACACTGCCGAGGGTCGACCGGCGCGAACCGGAAATGCATCTCAATATACTGCCGAGGCATTCGGCCCGATCCTCAGGAAAGGAAGAAACTTATTCAATTACAAGTCGTGTTCTTACAACACTGGTGCAGGAGCATAAAGTAAACATGACTTTTATCTTTTATAAAATATCTCGCCAAACAACTTAAGGTGATAAAACTCGGCCTAATATATTCCCAAATCAATTTCAATTAGAAATTCACTTAATTATGCAAGCAAAAAAGAGTTCAAATGATTCAAATATTACATGATGAGGTCCTAAACCTACCCGGACATAAACATGTTTTTAGCTACGTATGGACTCTCTTCACCTCGTGCGTACGTAGCACCCACAACTAGTAGCACATAAGAAAATTTAATACCTATGGGTGGGTTCCCCCTCACAAAGTTAGACATGAGACTTACCTCGCTCCGAAGTTCCATAACCGGCTCCAACGCCTCTCTAACACCTCAAACCAATGCCCATCGATCCGAAACTAGTCAATCAATGTGAAAATCAATCAAAATATACTCCAATGCGTATAATTTAACAATTTCTAATAATTCTCAACTCCGCTCGAAAAGTCAAGCCTCACGCACACGTGCCTGGATTCTGAGAATTTTCGAAGATAAACTTTACCCATAATGCTACGAACTCAAATATATGATTTATTCCAAATTCTATGTCCAATTTTGTGGTCAAAATCCAAAAATATAATTTCGAGGTTTTTCTTCAAAATCCCACAAATTTCCACGTTATAATCCTTATAGAATCCATGTAATTAACTACAATATGTGGGAATTACTTACCTTGCAATAGATGATGAAAATCTTCCCTCCAAGAGCTCCAAGAATTGCCCAACCAAATGAAAATGTTAGAAAAATGCGCTAAGACCTGAAATAAAAACTCACTGCCCAAGCGACTTTCGCATCTGCGGACGAATAGCCGCTCTACGGCTCCGCACCTATGAAAATCCATCACAGGTGTGGCTCCAACTCAAGCCAATAGCCTTCACTTCTGCGATCCAAAAAGCGCATCTGCGCTTCCGCTTCTGCGGAAACAGGCGCTTCTGCGCTCACGCACCTGCGTGACCAAGTTAGCTTCTGCAGCCCTAGGCCATCTTGGCTAATTCCGTTTCTGCGACCTCTCCTCCGCATCTGCGACCTCGTAGGTGCGGAATATTCCTCGCACATGTGCTCCCAGGCCTCCTATATAAATCTCGCACTTGCGACGAACCACCGCACCTTTGTGACCGCACCTACGGCCACTCCTTCCGCAGGTACGATGACACTAGACTTCAGCAACAACAGCATCCCTCTAAGCCCAAATTTCAGTCAATTTTCAATCTGAATCAAACCCGAGGCCCCCGGGACCCCATCCAAACATACTGACACGTCCTAAAACATAATAAAAACTTTAAAGACTCAAATCACATCAAACAACGTCAAAACTACGAATCAACGATCAAAATCCCTTCTTTTAACTCTCAAACATTCCAACATCGACGAACGCGTCCGCTTCATACTTAAACACTCCAGAATGATGCCAAACTTTACGTATAAGTCATAAATCACGATACAAACCTATTCCAAGGCTCGGAACCCCAAATGGACATTGATAACACCAAAGTTCACTTCAAACCAAACTTAAAAAATCCAAAAATCTTCAAAATGCTAACTTTTCATAATAAGCGCCGAAATGATCCCGGACCACCCCGATACTCAACCCGGATATTCTCCCAAGTCCGAAATCATCATACAAAGCTATTGGAACCTTCAAATCCCAATTCTGGGGCATTTTACTCAAAAGTCAAACCTTGATCAATTCTTCCAACTTAAAGCTTCCGAATTGAGAATTTTCCACATGGATCAAGTCCGAACTTCCCTAAATTCGATTACGACTATGCGTACAATTCATAATACATGAAGTGAATCTATTCGAGGCCTCAACCGCCGAATGACTTGCTAGAGATCAAAATAATTGGTTCGGTCGTTACAGTGCATTCCCGCCTCTTCCACTTCTTGTGATAATCGCCATAGCATGCCCCGTATTGTTACCACCCTTTGGGTTTACCACTGTGTCACTTGGTAGTGCACCCTTAAGACGAGAATTTAGAGCTTGACAGATTTTTCCCATTTAAACTTCTAGATTTCGGATTGATGTGTTGTGTGAAGCAAGTTGGGCATCCGAATCGGCATTCTTTTCCATCATTTACTTGAACATATTCTCAATACGTCCCATCTCATTGTTTGAAGAACTTGAACCATGCGAATGATAAAAAGGTGGGTGTCACGACCCCAGTTCGCCCTCCGTGAACTATCGTGACGGCACCTAGTCTCTACGACTAGATAAGCCTAACAAAAATGCGGAAAAAGAAACAACAGAATAAAACTAGCCAAAAACTGCGGAATAACATAATGAAACATTTAAGATGCCGCTCGGCATATACAATACAAACTCTCAAACTGAAACTACATTTCCCAAAAACCCGGAATCTCATGAAATCACAAGCTATGCAATAACTACAAAGTGTTCTAACTTCAGAGTGTCTAAACAAAAGAAAAAATACATAAGGGCTATAATGCAAAGAGAGAGTAGATAAGGACTACTCGATCTGCGGACGTGGCAGATATACCTCAAAGTCTCTAGAGATCACCTCGCCTCGCTAACGATATGGCTGAGTCGATGTACCTGGATCTACACACGGAAAACATGTGCAGGAAAGGGCATGAGTACACCACAACGGTACCCAGTAAGTGCCAAGCCTAACCTCAGTCGGGTAGTGACAAGGAAGGTCAGGGCTACTGGTTAAAAAATATAAAGCTAGGTAAGATAGTGTAAGGTGCAATAGTATAATCAAAAAAGTATTAGAAAATGAGAAGAAATCAGAGACAAATATACACTCAGTACACAGAAACATCGACAGGGGATCTCCCGGGATCCTGTCACGTAGTCCCAAATGTAAATACTCGGGGATCTCTCAGTATCCTTAATATGTGTGCTAGGGATCTCTTGGTATCCCGAGGATCTCTTGGTATCCTCAATATATGTACTTGGGATCTCTAGTTATCCCGAGGATCTCTTGGTATCCTCAATATATGTGATGGGGATCTCTCGGTATCCCGCACTACAGTAAAAATCAATATATGTGCAGGGGATCTCCGGAATACTCATCCGTAGTCCCAAAATAAAAAGGCAACAATATCAAGGAAAGAATCCACAATTTCAATCAAGAGCGAAACAATATGAAGTAACACAGTATAATGATAAGAATAACAACAATTACAACAGAGAAAATATCGCAGAAAGAATACAGCTCAACACAGAGATAGCAACCGGGGATCTACCAGGATACCGTCTTGTAGCCCCCAAATATAAATATCTAGCAACCGGGGATCTACCAAGATACCGTCCTGTAGCCCCCAAATGTAAATATCCAGCAACCGGGGATCTACCAGGATATCGTCCTGTAGCCCCCAAATGTAAATACCCAGTACTGGGGGAAATCTACCGGGTGCAATCCCGTAGTTCTATATAACTGTGCAGGGGGATCTAGCGGAATACCACATCCGTAGTCCCAAATAAACAGACAAGGGGGGATCTACCGGGAACCGCCCATAGTCCCAATGTAAACACGCAGCAACAACACAAGGATAATCAACTCAAACCAATTAATATCAAAATGGACAGGTAATTCTAACCTAACATGCTGCACAGAGCTCACATAAACAGTTTAAGCAGATAGGACAATTAATATACTTAAGCATGCTTCCCTAAACTACGCAGTAGGCTTAAAATACAAGAAATGTTCAAGAAGAAAGAAATACAGTTAATTTACTTAATGAAAAACGGGTTTCCAACAATTAGCACGTGTACGAACTCATCACCTCACGTACACGGCATTCATATAACAACAATACCAAATCCTAGGGGGAATGTCCCCCACACAAGGTTAGACAAGCCACTTACCTCGATGCCAGGAACACAATTCAAGCCTCAACTACCGCTTTATCTCTTGTTTCCACCACCAATTCGCTTGTATCTAGCCACAATTTACTTAACGATATCAATAAATGCTAAATGAATCAATTCTAATGCATTGAAATAGGTTTTCTAAAGATTTCCCCCAAAAGTCAAAAACCAACCCCGGGCCCACATGGTCAAAACCCGAGGTTCGAACCAAAACCAGATTACCCATTCACCCACGAACTCAAATATATAATTTGTTTTGACATCGAACCCCAAATCGAGGTCTAAATCCCCAAAATTTGAAAATCCTAAGTTCTACCCAAAACACTTATTTCCCCCATGAAAACCCTTGATTTTGAGTTGAAATCATGTGAAAATATGTTATTGCTTAAATAAAATGAGTTAGAAATGACTTACAATCGATTTGGAGAAGAACTTTTCTTAGAAAATCGCCCAAGAGAGCTTAGGGCTTGAGGGAGTTTGAAAAAAGAAGAATTTTCGGCTAAGTTATGATTTACACAGACGCAGATATCGCATTTGTGATGATATGTTTGCAAATGAGAACTCGCAATTGCGGCCAAAGCTTTGCAATTACGAAGGATGGCCTATCTCTGCTTTCTTCGCAAATGCGAACACTGTTCCCAATTGCGGTGCCTGCTAAGGTCGCATTTGCGACATAAGCCTCGCAAATGCTAAGGTTCCCTACCCCAACCCATTATCGTAATTGCGATGCTTCTTCGCAAATGCGAGCTCGCATTTGCGAGCCATGCGAACAGGCCTGCAACACACAGCAGTTTTCCTAAGTCCAATTTCACTCCGTGGCCTATCCAAAACTCATCCGAGCCCTCGGGGCTCCAAACCAAACATGCACGCAAGTCTAAAAATATCGTATGGACTTGCTCGTGCGATCAAATCATCAAAATAACATCAGTGACTATGAATTTAGCATCAAAAATCAAAGAAAAATCCCAAGAACTCTTAAGTTTCAAGTTTCACAACCGAGGGTCCGATTCACGTCATATGAAGTCCGTTTCTTACCAAATTTTGCAAGCACAACTTAAATACCATAGAAGACCTGTACCGGGCTCCGGAACCAAAATATAGGCCCCATACCACAAAATTCAAACACATTTAAGTTTCCAAAAACTCTTAAAATTTCAGTTAAACAATTTTCTTCAAAAATTCATTTCTCGGGCTTGGGACCTCGAAATTAAATTCCAGGCATACGCCCAAGTCCCATATTTTTCTACGCACCCTCCGGGACCGTCAAATCACGGGTCCGGATTCGTTTATCCAAAATATTGACCGAAGTCAACTTAAATTAAATTTTAAATGCCAAATTAGCATTTTTATCAAATTTCCCCATAAAAGCGTTTCGGATACACGCCCGGACCGCACACGCAAATCGAGGTGAGATAAAAAGAGGCTTTTTAGGGCCTCAAAACACAAAATTAACTTATAAATCAAGTGATAACCTTACAGTGGGTTGCTCTGATGTTGATACATTGGGGGCCTTTGAAAACCCGACCCTGGTTGCCTTGATTGTTACCCCAATTTCCTTGGTTGTTGCCTCCCCAATTTCCTTGGTTGTTGTTGTTATGACAATTCCCTTGATTGTTAGAAATCCAATTGCCATGATTGTTTTATGTACGCTATTGTTGTTGGTTTGGGCCTTGGAAGTTATTTCTTAGACCTTAAAAATTGTTCACATATTGCACTTCCTCCTCTTGCTCATTATAAGAATCATCTTGATCAAAATTACCATCATCTTTCACATAGTTCTCCACTAGAATTTACACTTGTGGACCCTTAGTACTCCTCTTGTTCACCAAAACATTCACTCCCTCCAGAGTAGGGCTGCTTATCGGGCGGATCGGGCGGTTATTTACTCTTAACGGTTCGGCTTATCGGTTATCAGCTTTTAAATGTATTAATCCGCTAGCCACCCGATAAGATATCGGGGAGCTTGGCATCGGTTTAACTATTATCGGGCGGTTTATCGACCTAGTTCAATCTGTATTCAGAGGACTATTTTGGTTTTTCATGTTACGTTGTTAATGCGTTACTAATAATTAGTACATGCTAGCAAAAAGCCAACAGTGCTTCAGCACTTCCAAACCTATTTCTTGCCTTCAACTTCTCATGTTGCCTCTGACTCAGCATCTGCTGTCTTTCCATCCTTTGCTACCTCCATTTTTAACAACTCAATCTTGTTTTTCAAATATGTGGAACTCACAACATCTTCCATAACCTTGGTAATTTCATTGTCCGAGATTCACCAAGCCTAATGTAAACAAGCATCTTTCTTGGTTAACAATAAGCATAAATAGGTAGTTTTAGAAATGCAATAAGAATGAAAATAGATGTAAGTTCTAACCAATATTTAGTTCAAAACATCCACGCACATAAAAAGTCCCAGATAAAGACTGGCTAGAACCACAGCACAACGGGAGCAGAACCAGAAATAATAAAATAAGCTGACTTATTGTATTTCTCCAGTCTGGTGGCTGTTGCAGCAATACTAACTTTGTTTTGGCACCTATTTTCCCAATAATAGCAACAACTTAAGTAGAAAGCACAAGGTATTATCCAGTATGATGCTTAGAACCTAGAGAATACTATTACCACTAGTCTACTACTAACCACAATGCTTGATCTTTTATCATCACCAACAAATAACTTACCAAATATATTAACGCTTACCAAAAAAACCTTTATTTTAACCTTCTTTTTGTTTAGGTTATTCATAAGGTCTAGTTAATCTTTCTAACTATTCTAATCTGCGAAAATCAAAAGATGTGTAGATTTTCATTGCTTTTAAGCTTGAATATGAATACTAAACTAGTAAACTTACCATCTGCTGGTGCCTGCTCTGGCTATGGCGAGAGGGAAAGGCGAGCGGGAAGGCGAGTCGGCGAGAGGGAGAGGTCAGGCGAGCCTCGAGGTCGAGAGAGCTGGCGGCTGGGTTGTGAATTATTGTTGCTCGTGAGAATTGAGATCTGACTTATGAGTGTAGGGTTTAATATAATAATACTATACTGGTCCATTCATTAGTCATTAAGTGTGAAAGGAATTTTTATTATTTAATATACATATGGATAGAAAATTTCTACATAGATTCTTAACGGGTTAACGGATTATCCGTTAAGAAAATTGAATAATCTGCCCCCAAACCGATAAGCCGTTAATAAAAAAATTACAATCTGTTCCCCATCCGTTAAACCGATAACCCGATACCAATAAGCCATTAAGCCATTTTTGCGGTTCGGTTTTTGGTTTCGCTTCGATTTTGAACACCCCTACTCCAAAGCATGAACTTGCTTAGGGGCTTGCACTTGATTCAGTTGAGCCTTTGTTAGTTGAGTCATGGTAGTGGTCAATTCGACAATGGCTTGCCCATGGTCTTGCAATTCTTTGTGAAGGTGGATCATATTTAGATCACCTTGTGGGACATTAGCCCGGGATTTCCAAGCTGACGATGTTTCCGACATCTCATCTAAGATGTCACATGCCTCTGTATAAGGCCTAGTCATAAAGTTCCCACCGGCTAGTTGATTCACTACACATTGGTTGGTTTTGTTAATCCTACGATAAAAGGTTTATTGTATCATGTTCTCCATCATATTGTTGTTGGGACATTCCTTAACTATTGTTCGATGGCGCTCCCAAATTTCGTGTAGTGGTTCATTTGGCTCTTGTTTGAATGCCAAGATCTCATCTGGAAGTGTAGCCATGTGCCCGGGAGAGAAAAATTTAGCAATGAACTTTTCCGCCAACTCATCCCAAGTGTGAATTGAATGGTTCGGCAAATGTTCTAACCAATCTAAAGTTTTCCCACGTAGAAAGAAGGAAAAAGGTCTTAGCCTCAATGCATCCTCGGAAACATTAGTTCGCTTGCTCCCCCAACATGTATCCACAAAATCCTTCAAATGTTTAAAGAAACCTCGTTGCTCAAGTAATGTGAGCATCACGTTTGTGATTTGAGTGTTGCTCGCCCTAATACGGGGAGGGACTATTGCACTAGCATAACTTTCATTGGGCAATATCCGGTGTTGAGCCGCTCGTGGTGGTGGTGGGGGTGGAATGGGCCCGTTATCATATGGTACCCGGCCTCTCTGGTTGGCTTTGGGCTCCTGAGGCACCTCATCTACTTGTTCCTCCTCGCCGTCTAAGTCCCCCAAAGGCAAACTTCCGAGCTCATTGTTCGCCATGTTTGTACCTATATTTTCTTAAACAAATTAGTAACACGGAAGGGAAAGAAGATATTCCAAAAACACACTCAAATATATAGATAACACCGTTTTAAATCCCGACAACGGTGCCAATAATTGATCCACTCCCAATCCAAGCTCAACAATGAGTGGAAGAGGTCGTTGGAAGAATAGTACCCAACTTATGAGTCGGGGTCGATTTTCTCATAGAGCTAACAATGGGTGTTAGAGTGTATAGTTGATGTGTGAAAACAAAACAGCTTAAATACACTTCCAAACAAGTTTGTGTTGCAAATTACTTCTATGAACTACACTATCTATGCTCAATTAGAGAAATGAAACTAGCAATTGACTAATTATTTTTGGTTGTTTTTAAATTGGTAAAAAGCCTAGGGATGTAACCTTCGCCTAGGTATTTGCCTAATTGGTTAATTACATTAACACTTATTTTATTGATTGGGGTGTATTATAGCTCTTAACTCTCAGTTACCCACTCAATACATCTCGATCATAGAGTGATTTTGCCCAATTTGGTTTTCTCAAGCCCAAATAGGTATCAAGCTAAATAGTAATATGAGCTCAAGTCGGGTTTTCCCTATCTCTAGTTCAAAACATTTAGTTAGGCTAGTCAAATCCTTAGTTAGCTCAATTTTTTGTTAGCCAAGTTTTCCTAGACTAGGTCCATCTTTCTCAAGTAAAGACCAAGTCAAAAAGGAATGAATCAATGTTTGAAACCATTAATTCTAAAATTAAAGCATGAACAAGGCTAAATAACAAACACTGAATCATAAACAAGCATTAAATTAAACACCCATAAGGTTTACACACTAGGGTTGGGTCACAACCCTAGTAAATGTCTAGCTACACATAGTAGAAAGTGAAGAAAATAGAGAAGAAATACTAATTAAACCCATAATATAAAATTAAAATGATAAATTATGATGTTTTTGCCCTAAAATGGTCATACGTTACCCAAAATGGTAAACTAAAACGGCTACAACTGAGAAAACTTCAAAACTTGACCTAAAAATGTGATTCTCGTCTATTTATAGTGACTCAAAATTCGCTGACAAAAATGCTCCTTGGGGGTTCTGCGGCTGCACAATTCCATATGTGGTCCGCACATTGCTTGAGTCTGCAGGGGATGGATTCTACAGCCGCACAATTTGATTTGTGGCTGCAATTCAGCTTCTCCAGCTGCACAATTCATGTGTGGTCCGCACTTCAGGCAAGGCTTCAGTCTTGGTCATTTTGCACACTCTCTGAACTTTTTGAATTCTTGTCAGTGCGACCAGGTTCTGCGGTCGCACATATTATGTGTGGTCCGCACTCCTCTTTCAATTACTTCTGGGCTTCTTCATCAGATCGACAGGCCCTGAAGCGAAGGACGGGAACGAGCGGAATCAATGTGCGCTCCGCTTAGCCTTATCCCCCTCTAGGGGTATTTTAGTGATAGGTTCTATAGGAACTGGACGGCGGCCGCAGAGAGAATTCTGAGGTGCACACTTGCTTCTGCAGACTGCACTTCTTTTCTGATGCGCCCCTTTTTGCCTTGTGAGTCGGAACACTCCTTTTTGAGTCGGATTTCTTCATAAGAGCCCAAATCTCCAACAGTCCTCATTAATTTTGGGAACATAAATCAACACTTTCGGACTAAAATAAAAGTAAAAAGGTACTAAGAAGTGGTCAAAATCTACACTTATCAAAGGCCCACCATGTCCTCTTCTTCCTACACAGAAAGCTTCATAGATCACAGAGTAACTACCGTAACATAAGGGGGAGCGAGAGAGACGCATAGATATATTCGAGTATTGATCGACTCAATTGCTTAACCGAAACTCTTCAATTGCAAAATGTTGTTCTTCTTGCTAGTAAAAGACATGATAAGAATGTCTTTTCTCTCCAAAATAGTGTTGTAAACTTTGCTGTTTTGTGGACACGTTTTTATTCAAGTTTGAATGTCCGTCAGACTATCACAATCCTTGTGCGATCAACTTGTACCAAAATGCAGACATTTGTCTTTTCTTCTATATAAAAGGTAGAAAAACTATGTTGTATATAAATAATATAATATAAAATTTGACCCAAATCATAGTTTTATATATAGGAAAATTTTACCCATACTAATTTTATAATGAGGTAAAAAGGGTATAAAAGCTTGAACTGTCGACATCTCCTTGTCCTGCAGTATTCAATAATTTCGGCCGCGATCTGCTCTTTTTTTGGTTGCGAATCTATCCGCCGACCGAAAACCTCTACCACGTCCTTCGGCCCTTCCATAAGGCAAAAACGGGCCTCTTGAAGACCGTCGATTTGTGTCGAAATCATCTTTTGACTTTTTTTATTCTTTTTCCGGTCCCGACCCTTGGTTAATGATGGAAAACCGAGCTTATCATCCTCAATTCTTATCTTTGACTCGTATCTGTTGTGAACATCTGCCCATGTTGTTGCCTAGAACTCGAGCAGACTTTCTTTCAATTTTCGGGAAGCGTCGGAACTTCTTGGATTCAGACCCTTAGTGAATGCTTCAGCTGCCCATTCGTCCGGTACGACCGGTAGCAGCATCATTTCCTTTTGGAATCTGGTCACGAACTCCCGCAGCAATTCGGACTCTCCTTATGCAATCCTGAATATGTCGACCTTTCATGCATATACCTTCCTGGCCTCGGCATAGGCCGTGATGAAAGAATCCGCGAGCATCTCGAAGGAATCTATTGAGTGCTCGGTCAAGAGTGAATACCATGTCAGGACCCCCTTCATGGGGGTCTTCCCGAATTTCTTCAGCAAGACTGACTCAATCTCATTCGGAGCTAAATCGTTTCCCTCACCGTCGTTGTATAAGTGGTGATATTCTATTGAGAATCTAAAGTCCCATCATATTTCGGCACGTCTAGAATTTTGAACCGCTTCGGGATCAACTCTGCTACCGCGTTTGGTTTGAACAGTAATTGGGCATATTTCTTTGATTCCGGTCCTTTCAACACTGGTGGTGCGCCCGAAATTTGATCAATTCGATCGTTTATTTCCCTCATAAACCGCATGAGTTCGGGTTTAAAGGGATCACTCTCGTTGTTGTTACCGGATACGCTACTGTTCCCTCCAGCCCTGCCGAAGCCGACTTCACCCCTCGGGTTGTTGTTGTCAACTCTTTGCGTTGTTTGATTTGGGGAAGCAACGGGAGGAACTGGACCTCATTCATTCGCGTTGTTGGAAGCATCTGATAGCGCTTGCTTCAACTCCGACATGACCTGATCTCGTCGATGGCCCATAATGGCTTTTTGTTGCTCTCTCAATATCCTAATTGTTTCAACGACGTGCTCGTCTTCAGCATCATCAGGAGTTGCTTCTCGAACATGTCGTGGATACTACCTGTCGTGGACCAGCATGGCCCATCCCCCTTGTTGCGGGCATCACTGATTGAATCTTCGTGTTGAGGCTGATTTCCTTGGGCCTCAACGTTGTGTGCGATGTTGACACCGTTTTCTGCCATTTTTTACGATTTTTGCTAAGAACAAATAATCAAACGAGTTAGTAATAGACGAAAGGATCAACTCAATTATAAAATTGTCTAAGCCCCACGGTGGGTGCCAAACTGTTTGCCCATAAAACAATACAGTTAAATTTATACGTGGTTTATAGACAAGTGAATCAATGTTATCCTAAAATAATAAATAAATTAGACAAGAATGTAAGATTTAGCTTTGAAATCGAGATAAAATAGCAGAAATCTTGGTTTCGAGAGTAGATCTTCCGGAGGCAGTAGGAACAATATAAATGAACAAGAGGATCAAATAGTATTAAGCTTTTGAGCAGAGTATAGTATTGGCTTGTCAGAAAATTCGCCTTCTTACAATGGTTGTTGAGTTCTTTATTTATAATGGTAACTAGGGAACAAGGTCCTAGGATCAAGCCCTTATTAAATGTCAATTATGAGGGCTATTGAAGAATGTGTAACGGTAGTCAGTGAATGCCATATTCTTTGTAACGGACTATGTACTTAATGCTATAATATATTCTCACTTAAATGCTACCGGGTGGCAAGCATTTATTTCTCCTATATGATCATCACTCTCTTCGGGAACAAACAAGATCGTTGCCTTCGGACCCGATCGAATTGTGTCTTCGGCTCCACGTGTCGATTTATCATGCGAGCATTTAATATGAACATATTTTACTATATAAAGTAGACCTTGCCCCTGCCTTTAAAAGGCACAGAGGATATTTCCCGTAGACCCTGGGCTTAAGGAAGATAATAATTCATGAGGATGTCCCAAAAAAACTTCATAATTGAAAGGGTGATATTTTTAGCTAGAATGAAGCCCATTAAACTTCAACTTAACTCATTTATATAAGATTAACAATTAATGCTTGTCAAATTAATCAAATAGTAGCTCACCTAATCTATTATATTAAAAATAGCCAATAGATGTATAATATATGTGTAACTGTATATAATCAAGGTATAATCTATGTATACCGGCTAGAAAAAGTAAACATTGAACAATCCCAAATTTATCTGTAATTATCTAATAAGTGGTCTGATTGTATAAAAATTTTTGTCCCCGATGACAGTGGCAGAGCAATATTGAAGCAAGGAGGTTCATATGATACCCTTTGCTAAGAAAAATTTACTTGTTATATATGTTTATTACAAGTCTAAAATAATAAAATGCATAATAAATACAAAGATTGAATCCCGTTGACCGGAATCAGAAGCTTGAATAGCCTATTTTTATAAATACTGAATCCCCTTGCTGAAATCTCTGGCCTTGCCACTGCTAAGTGGATATAACTTAAACTCTTATTTTAATCCTTCAGAGCTCGATCCCCCCTCTCCCCACAGTTCCGGTCGTAACTAGAAGAGAAAAGAGGGGAAAAGCAAAGAATTCATGATAATATAGAGAAGATTCAACTACATTATTGAGTTGTTGGATAATCTATCAAAGAGATTACCTCATAAAAGTGAAATAAAACATTTATGCATAGCGTGCCTTGCCATGTCTATCAAAATTGGGCACTATACTCTCCTAGAAACTAAACTAGCAACTGCACCAACAGTTGCCACAGAATGTATCACTTCTCCTACTGAAGTAAAAAAGATACTTCTGTTTGGTAGCTAATTATTCAAAATCCAAATTAAGAATCATAGTAGGGATGGAAAAAATGATCAATCTTAAGCACCACCGGATCCATACTTCTTTCCGAGTACAAGCATTTGAAGTTTGTCGTAGCCAGAAAGGACACCAGCGCCAGCAATGGCACGAAGAATGTTTGCACCAGCACCCTTGAAGAGAGACTTTGCACCCTCATTCTTCAATATTTGAGTAAAAGCATCCATTGAGCTTTTGTATTTCACTGCTTCACCAGATGTCATCATCATTCTCCGACGAACAGTGTCAATTGGATAGGATGCAAGTCCAGCACCATTTGTAATTAACCACCCTAGTGCAAAGCTAGCAAAGAAGCTATCCTGAAACCAATTGAAGAAAAAAGAAACACATATATGAAACATCACAGACACTTCATCAATAAATAAGTCTAATACAAATGCTTCTTTAATACTGAACGCGATCACTAGAGTTATAGTTAGTAGTAACGCAACATTACCTGTAGCCCTCCAGTGAGGACAACTGGTTTCAAAGAATCATACAAACCAAAGTAGAGACCACGGTACACAATGATCCCAACACATGAAATATTGAATCCACGGTAAAGTCCAGCAACTCCATCAGATGCTAATGTCTTCTTGTAGACATCAACAAGACCATTGAACTGTCGCTCCCCTCCACCTTTTGCAGCCTTAGCATCATTTGCTAGCCTTGTTCGGGCATAGTCAAGTGAATACACAAAGAAAAGGGAAGATGCACCAGCTGCGCCTCCTGATGCAAGGTTGCCAGCGAACCATTTCCAGTAACCGTCTCTTTCCTTTTTGAAGTTAAAAAGCCTCTTGAAGTAATCTTTAAATGCAAAATTCAAGGCCTGCACAAAAAGAGAAAAAATTATATCACGGGAAGGAAGGAAATAAGGATCTTAAATAACCAAGTTTGTCCGAGAAAAAGAACGAGCCTGAGTTGGGAAATAACGAATAACGTTGGCTGTATTGCCTCTCCACAATGACATAATCCCTTCTTCTTTCATTGTTCGGCTAAAACATTCAGTTATGCCACTGTATGGTTTTGATAACCGACCAGCCTTGATCATTTCGTCCTGGTTTTGGATCAGGAGTTTGACGCGCTCAATTGGAGCAGCTGCTGTCTTTGACACTGCTGCTGAGACACCACCCATAAGAAAATCAATTGCAAAGCTGGAAAAACCTTTCTCTGAAGGAGCTTGAACAAAAACTGGCGATGAGTAGGACGAAACCATGGACATGTCATATTTTCCTTCACATTGATGCAACAAAGGTTTCGTCTGATTTCCATATTTATATTGCCTTTGATATGCCAGAAGATCTCGATTTTGGGTAGATATAACCAGGAAGTTGCCAGATACCTTATGAGCAACAGAGGGGTATTGTGGCTGATCAATCGTCATAGCTGTCTCTTAAAGAACAAAAAAGATGAAAATGACGAATTTGACAGCCAAATAAATAAGCAGCTAAGATGATAAACTATTAAAGTGCAAGCACATTTTGGCTGCAGGAAGCAATACAAACATAGTGAAATTGCAAGAAACAGACCTCTTCCTTAAAACAACTAAGATATCTATGTATATATATGTTCCACTTCTAGACATAAATCATTGACTAAAATTCCAACATTAATCCTTACCAGAATAAAATTGGTAGTTATTACTGATACAAATACTAATATGTTTGATGGTCCACAACAACAACTACCCACTCCCCTTATTCACAACTGAGAAAAATGAAAAATTAATTTTACAACAACTATTACTATGTGTTAGTCCCACAAGTTGGGGCCGGTTATACAAATCTTCACTGGCCATATTTCTCCATTTAATCCAAAAAATATATTAGTATCGGACCAAAATAAGAAAATATGAATCATCGCATATGACCAGGAATTATCATTAAACCTTATATTCAAAACATATTATAGCAACAAAATCAGTGTGAGATATATGCATATACTACCTTTGTTACCTCATATTGCTACAGAACAACAACAAAAATAAACTTCACGAGTGGCTTCCATATTAAAATTTTAAAATGGATACTAAAGGAAATATATTACATCAATTTAATCATTCAAAAGGAGAAAAAATCGCCAGAGTTCCATTATCGCCGTCATAATAGTTGGTTTATATACATTGCCTAGAGAACAGTAATCTAGCTTATATTTTTTTTTTCCCCATGAGCCACATACTACCAAAAATAAGAATAAAAATAAAAATTGTTAAGTTCAAATGCTAAAAATTAGTCATCATGCATTCAGCCAAACGTGAAAATATCAGGTCAAAGTACTCTAATATACGTTTCAATTTCAGAAAACAAGTATGACAATGTAAAATTAGATCCAAAACTTACTCCAAATGATGATGATATAACATATCACATAATAGAAGCAATCATCTAAAGAGAAAACAAAATGATATAAACAAAACAATTACCTTCACTCTTTGAAGAATGTATGAGTTTTTTTTTCTTTTTCCAAGAGAAAATCAATAAAGTTTTGTACCTGAAAAATGATCAAAAGTTTTTGGCAATTGGGTTGCTTTTAAGTGAGAAGGAGAAGAGATTCAGAGTGGAGAGAGTCTTGTATTGCCTCTAACAGTGGAGTTAAAAGTGGAAATGATAGGCAGAGAGGGAATCAAGGAGACTGTTTTTGGTTTAAATATGACACCTATACTTTGTCTAACAATATTATAGGTGTGAATTTTTAATGTGTAACAAAACTATTTTATATTCTCTTAATTTTTTCATTTGATGCACGTATGAAATTTTGTCACACAAAAATTGAGTTATATACGAGATATAATTTTGTTACACAAAAATTAACTTAAACCATAGAGCCGTCAATATGGGCTTGGCCCGCCCCGCCCGTGATTTAGCAGGGATGCGCTAGAATTTTTGGAGCCCATTTAAAAACGAGGCTTTTAAGCCCGGGCCGAGTAAACCCGTGGCCCGTGAGGCTTGACTAAGGCTGGGCTGGGTCGACCCGTGGGCCTAATAAAAATACGTATTTAAAGTATATAAAATATAAAAAGTACATGACACAAAACAAGAAGAGTATTCCAAACTTAAAGTTTATAAACTCATCATATTAAAAGATCAAAGTCTTAAAACGTTTATTAGTTTAAAAATTTAATTATTCTTAACATTTAACTAATTAATATTGCATACAAATTGTAGATGTAGATGAAAGTGAAGATGTTAAGACAACCTTCTCACAAACGGATTCAAATGTGTTTGATGAAGATGATGTGTTGGAGATCACATAAGCTCATGGACGTTCTCTTGAATAGTTTTTTTGAGTTTTGAGTTTTGACTTTTAGTGAATGAAATATAGTCTTGTCTTTTACTTTTGTAGTATTTATTGTGATATATTGGAACAGTATAAAAAGTTATTAAGTTTTGTAAAAAATTTCCAATAAGATTTTTTTAACTTTTAAATATTTATCTATTTTTAGGTTATAACTTAAAGAAAAAATATAAAATTATGTTTTAAAAATAATGGGCCAGCTCGTTGGGACCCGCAACCCACATAGAGCTGGGGTGGACTGATCATTATAAAGCCCATCAAAATGGTGGGCTAGCCCAATCCAGCCCGTCAATTGCTAAAGCCCACGTGGGCTGGCCCAGCCCATATTGACAGCTCTATTAAACCATAAAGGAAAAATTTAGAGAATTTTTCATAAAGCACTATCTTTTAGTGGTAATTAGCTATCTATAGATACCATTTGCTATATTACGTATTGTAGATACGTTTTCTGTTGTTATAAGATGTATTAGATGTATTTAAGCTACTGTATTCATGAATACAGTAGCAAAAATAGGCGTGAATCAAGGAAGTCCGGCTAATCAGTTGTTGTATTCGAGTGTATTCGACTGTATTCATGGCGTGAAACATTACAGCTGGACAGATTATTGTATTCGACTGTATTCACGGCGTGAAACATGGGATTACACTGTTTTTAAACGGAAAGTGAATCAATTAACATAATAGACTCCTAATATAACTCAATAAACTCAATAATAACACACAAATTTTATATTTTCAGTTATAAAAAAGATTCTCAACCGAAAAATACCCCAAAAACATAGCAATCTTCAGAGAAATTATATAATCTATCTGAATACATAAATTATATTAATTAAAAAAAATATATGAATACATTCATGGCATATAACGAGACAGTGAATATAATGAAATATGTAGAATACAGCGGGATACATTGAAATACAATGAAAAAAAGACGGTGAATACAATGAAATACATCGATGAGCAAAACCAGAGGCGAAGAAGAAAACGAGGAGGACCAGAGCTTTCACGACTCACTTGACCGTTTACTCTCTTCTACTAACACGTCTTGCTCTTCCTCTCCTTCTTCTGACAACGAACAAGACGATATTAAAGATCTTAGTTTTAACTTGGGTTCCCCACTAAATTATGGTGTTCCGGACCCACTCCCTGTTCCTCGGTTTCCCATGGGTGTCTGCAACAACTATGATGTTTGGATCTCTGAACCCTCCTCCGTTGAAGAACGCCGTATTTACAGATTTAATGATGTTTTTGCCTAATGGTTGTAATAGTATCCAGGCAAAATCACCGTTTGTGACTAATGGTAGGTGATGTGGTGAGAGGAATTTTGAGATTGAGCATCGTGTTTTCAGGAAATGGGGGAAGAGAATGGCATGTATCAAAGTAGAGAGAGAAAGAAAATAGTGTAACTGAATAGCGTTTTTAGTGGCTTAGGGATAGGAGGTAACCAAAATTAAATATTTTGCTATAAACATTAAAAGGTTCTATAGAATATAATTTTTTTAAATGATATTTATTTAAAATAAATAAGATTTTAACCTTTGCTATAGGAGGTATCTACTCATGTATAGGCCTAATTTTTTTAAATGAGATAAACATGTGGAAATTTTTGGTTTTTGGCGACGGTAAGATTTGAAGGTAGACTTTTCTTTGAAATTAAGGAGGCTTACCTAGTATTTTAAACTAAACGAGTGTTTGGCTAAGCTTATAAGCTAGTTAAACTGGCTTATAAGTACTTTTTGGCTTATCTACGCGTTTGGTAAAATTAAAAGTGCTTATAAGCTAAAAATAAGCCAAAAGCCATAAGTTGGTCTCACCCAACTTAACAAATTTCAGCTTATAAGCACTTTAACTTTGATCAAAATATTTACTATTATATCCCTAAAATACTTCTTTTTAAAACAAAACTCTTCGTATACCCAGTTCTTGAGTTGCGTATAATTTCAGCACTTTTATCCAAACACGTAACTGTTTATTTTTTAAATCAGTTTCAGCACTTAAAATTGCTTTTCAGCACTTAATGCTTATCAGCCACTCTAAATCAGCTAAGCCAAACGGGCTCTAAATGGATGCAAGCAAAAGAAGTGTTACAATTTGATTTGACAAAAAACCTTTAATAATCTTCAAACTACAAAAAAAGGGGGAAAAGAAGAAATAAATCAAATCGATCAGAATTTTTATGAAAAAAAAATTAGTAAGCTAGCAGTGTCAAAGCAATTCTCGACCCGATAGGAAAAAGTACCAATACTTCAGCATGTGGTACAACATTACCAAAGCATACACGGTAAATGATAAATGCCTTGGATCCGAAATTAGATCTGCACATAATTCCCATAGGATTAAAAATCAACAAAAAGAAAATAAATGAGAAAAATCCCTAACGGTCAAAAAGGAAATTAAATAAATAATTAATAAAACCCTCCAAAAGCCTTAAATCCCAACGGTCTTTAGTGTCAGCTCCTTCCACAACAAAGAAACGTTGCATTTCACCTGTGAATTCATTCACTTAAAAAATCTTCTGAATTCTTACTTTATATCTGAGTTTTGTAGAAACAGTCTTAAACTCTTTTTCTTCTCATTTTTTTTAGGTGTAACCCATTATGGAGATAGCCATAATTGATTGGAAAACGATTGATTCAAGATTTGTTAAAGATGATCTTTTGGAGCATTTTAACGCACCTCAATGGGTTGATTTTCTTGCTCCTGATGCTCCTGTCGATGATGATGCTTGGTTCTGCAAACCTGGTAACTTAATACAAACAACAAATGTGTTTGCTTTATTTCTTTTTTTACTACAGATTTGACTAAATTTTGAGTCTTTTTCTTGCCCCTTTTCTTGTTTTGGAGCAGATTGTAATCATCCAAAGACAGTGGAAGATTTCTATAAAGCAACTACCCCTTCTTCCTCCTCTAAGGTTTGTGTTTCTTTTCCTATCTTTGGTCCAAAATTTTGTGTTTTGATTTATTAATTTGCGAGTTCCCATATGACTGTTGATAAAATGTGGAAAAGGGTATTGTAATTTGAGTGTTTCTGCTAGTTTTAAGAATATTAGTAAATGAGTTCTTGTGGGTAATGGTTAATTTCACCATTCACTGCAAGATTCAGGATTTGCTCTTCATTTTTCTTGTGGAAAAGAAGAAGTGAATTCAGTGTTTATGCAATTTTCAAGAAAATTTCTAGTCAATCTTCATTTGTCCTTTTAAATTTCCTAATTTTTCTCTTTGATTTTTGCTAGTTAACTGATTTCCTGACTTTTCAAATAGATAATGGAATGAACTCGTTCTGTTTGGAGTATAACCTTTCATTTCTTATTCAAGTTTTGCTAACTTTGTTGTAATTTACAGCTTCAAAGATCAGCTAGTGTATCTGATATACCTCTTGGGGAAAGAAATAGGAGGTAAATAATGAAGAAAAAAACCAATTTCTTTTTTTATGCAATGGTTTCTACTGAATTTTGAAGGGAGCCTTGGAGGAATGGTAAAATTGTCTCCATGTAATCTATAGGTCAAGGGTTCGAGCCGTGGAACAGCCACTAATGCTTGCATTAGCTAGGCTGTCTACATCACACCCCTAGGGTGCGGCCCTTCCCGTACCGTGTGTGGATGCGAGATGATTTGTGCACCGGGTTGCCCGTTTTTTATTCTACTGAATTTTATTTGGACAAGATTGTGAACCGAATGGTGTTTCTTAATTTCAGAGATGCAACACTGAAGAAGAGAGGGCAAATTCAACCATCAGTATCATTGAACAAGGACTTGAAATATGATAAGATTGTCGAAGATAGCGAGAATCAGAATCCCAATTTTGCAACCCCTCCTCGGTTCAGGACTAAATTGATGAAACAAATAATCAAGTCAAGCGCGGAGAAGAAGACAGTTGATGATAATATTTACTTGCAAAAAGAACAACAGATACCAAAGTTGAAAAGTACTCTTTCAGCTAGGAATCTTTTTGCTGGTGGTGATTTGTTGAATAAGGTAACTGACTTCTGCAATGAGCTGAAGAAACTAGTAACCATCAGAGCTAAAGAGAAAGAGAATGGTGCAAATGAGAACTTGGAAACAAGTCCACTAATGGGAAATAAACAAAAGGCAAAAGATTGTATTGTTGATGATGAGCAAAGGGAAAGGAAGCCATTGCTTGAGATGACTAAAGAGACTAATGAAACAGTGTCAAAAAGCAACATTAACGAGAAACAGAAAAGGAAGCTACTGTAAGTTTCACATATTTCTTGCCATCTTATCCTCAGACACAAACACTAACATGTTTTTTGTAGATAAGTTTACCTAATTATCAACAGGTTAAGCAAAACATTCATTCTGACCATTTTTAGACTTAAGAGTAGTTGTATTGAGTATCATTTTTGGTGAACTATAATCTATGCAGGAGAAATGATAATGCAGAAAACACACCAATACTTGTGGATGTGAAGAACATTAAGCGCAAAGATGAAGATATCTTGTCCCAGATCCGCACGAATCCTCCTACTCCTCAGTGTTTCTCAGCCAGCCGAGGAACTACAAAGGCCACTCCATCTAAAGCAAAGTATAGACCTCTGGTATGTACGAAACCTTTTCGTCACTAGATTGCAATTTGCAGTTGAATACTTGTTCAGAAATTTTCAGTCTCACTAACACTTGATTATAATACCCTCTTTGCTATGCTGCTGTGAAGTGCATCATTCCCTTTTTCGGCCTTTTTGGCCAAAACAAAGGGAAACCTTATTTTCTAGTTGCTGTTAAGTGGCACCCCAAGTTGGTGTATGAAATGTGATGTTGTCTCCTTATATATATGTTATCTTGGACAAACCTCAGCTCATCAACTAGTTTTTGGGGTTGAATTCCACCCAAGAGCTACAACCAACTAATCCTCAAAACATGATATTTGAGATGAACTTTGGCAAGAATCAGCAGCATTTTGATTGTTTATCACGATGCTGCTGAAGTTGAACAGAATAGGATAAGATAAACCTTAACGAGTCATTCAAAGGTTTTAAAGAAGCTCGATTGATGGTTTTGATCATACTCTTTGGTAGCACTACAAAATGAACAAAAGTAATAAAACCACAGAGAACAAAAAGCACCAGTTGCCCTCCAATAAATCTTCAATCTTTTCCATTTTTAATGCTTTTAACTGTTGATCAAATTATCTTGAGACTAATAATACTGCATCTGTATGATGAAATAACATTAGGAGGAGACAAGGGGTTTCCTTCAAGAACTGGAACACAGCAGCAGCAATGAAGAGAAGAGAAAGGAAGATCAAGGGAAGATGATGAGTAATAATCAACAAGGACAAAGAGGTGGTGCTATTGTTGCTGAAAAAGAAGCTGCTGCTAGAGCTTTAGATGTTTTCTGGTTCTTGAAACCTTGCACTCTTTCCAGCTGAAAAATCTCTCAACCCACTGCTGCTGAACATTCTTTCATTCTTTATAGTTTCTCATATACTCAATCATCTATTGTTTTACCCCATTTATTTGGTCTCTGAGGATAATAATAAGTTGTAAGAAACAGTTCAAAGGTCCACCGCATTAAATAACGTTATCTAATACTCTTATCCTATATTCAGTTTTTAGCATACTTTATCAAAGACAATTCTGATAAAGTTGTCAACTATAACAAACACCAGTTACATAATATCACCAAAGGATTCTTGTGAGCTATCTTGCTTTTGTGATTATTGAGAACTACCCCACAGAGCCCCCCCCCCCCCCCCCCCCCCCTCCATTTGCCCAGTTTTTTCTCCTTTCATTGGATGGATGGTTCTTGGGAGCTGGTGATGCCATTGTTAATAGTATATAATAAGATAACTAGAAATATTACTACAAAGATAACATTAGGCAAGAATGTGATTGATTGTTACCATGGAACCTAAAAATACAGCTTTATCTCCATTTTTATCATTCAACAGATGGACCAATGCTAAGGGACTTTATAGAAGAGGAACAGCACAAAAACCCCATAGCAGAAAGGGAATCCTCATCTGTATTGATAATTTTTCCTAAGAGAATGATAACCAAAACAGCAATACTCCATCTCATAAGCCTTAAGAAGCAAGTCTATAGTAGAAAATCCACAAAGCCAACCATCTAAATCCCATCATTAGCAATTACTTTGAACCTTGAGTCTTGTTAATTGGGTCGTTATTATCTCAATTTACAAATAGTTAAAAGGAAAAACCAAGAACCCAACCAGAGATGTGAGAACATTTCATGAAGTGATTCTTCATACTTATCAGTTACTATTTTTTCATAGAAAAACTTCTTTCATTCTTTATAGTTTCTGATACACTCAATAATCTATTGTTACCCCATTTTATTTGGTTTATGAGGATAATAATAAGTTGTAAGAAACGGTTCAAAGGTCCAGCATATTAAACAATGTTATCTAATACTCTTGTCCTATATTCATTTTTTAGCATACTTTATCAAAGACAATTCTGATAAAGTTTTCGACTGTAACAAACACCAATTACATAATGTCACCTAAGGATTCTTGTGAGACATTTCTTGCTTTTGTGTGATTATTGCTCCCCCACCCCATCCACCCTCATTTCCCCAGTTTTTTTATCCTTTAATCGAATGGTTCGTGGGAGCTGGTGATGCCTTGTAATATAATAAGATAACTAGAAATATTATTACAAGGATAACATAAGAAATAATGTGAATGGTTGTTACCATCGAAACTAAAAACAGCTTTATCTCCATCATTACATTCCAACAAATGAAGGGGCGGAGCTAGGCGAACCCAATAGCTTTAGTCCAAACCCTGTGTTTGTGAATATGTACTAATTATTGATTTAGAATCGAGTAACTTAAAATAATTAGAACTCAAATATGTACTAATTATTAATTTAGAATCGAGTAACTTAAAATGATTATTTTAAAACTCTTGCACCCGTAAACTTTATAGAAGAGGAGCAACACAAGAACCCCACCGCAGAAAGGGAGTCCTCATCTGTATTGTCACTGTGCAATAATTTTTCCAAGGCAATGATAACCAAAACAGCAATACTCCATCTCACAAAGCCTTAAGGAAAAACAAGAAACCAACCACAGATATGAGAACATTCACTTAGGCAAACAATTGAGTGGTTGATTATATTGGAATGAAAATCATAGTCAAATCTGTCTAATTTTTGGTACGCAGAGAGTGCAAGTAACAGAAGAATAACCAAAGTGTGTCTCAAGTTAATCTAGTTAGTAGTTTCCACCATTAGAAAAATTGAAACTTTGCATAGAAACAGTTGCAACCTATGATATTAATGCTCTTCATTTACATGAACCATCAATTCTCTGAAACAAAGAGTCTTACAGAGAAACACCAACCAATCCACAAACCCAGAATTAACTTGAAGGAAAAAAAACTCTGATAAATAAACTTAAAACAAAAAAGGAGAAGATTAGATCCAAAATATATTATTTACAAAACAAAAAGGCTCAAACTTTTCCTGGATTGAGTAACAAAGATCCAACACAAGGAAGTTGAATCTCTACCTAGTAGTAATACAAAGCATACAATTCAAGATCCTAGACCAAGCATGTCGTAGCCTAGGGTACATCCTCCCTGTATAAACACTCGATTCCCTCAACATATCCTCCATTGTTTCCACAAACAGATTCAAGCTCCTCACTGGAGGTATATACAGAGTCAAAGGCACTGCTGAAAACGCCACAGCAAAGAACAAGTGCAGCATCTCAATATGGGGTTTTATAGAGGATAAATCTCGCAAAAAAAAAAAAAAATAGGGAAGATGGGTTTTATTGAGAAAATATATAAGATAAGTCAGAAAAAGGGAGATGGGCTTTTATAGATTATGTTGAAAAGCTAAGAACTTGGATTTTATTGAGAAAAAAGAAACTACTAGGAGATAAATCAAAAAGGGGAGATGGGGTTTTTTGGTGAGTTTTTCTTGAAAAGCAATTAACTTTAAGAAATGGTTAAAAATAAGAAAGGATTTCTTGGTTATGTGAAAGACTTTGAGGCACTTTAGGGATTGAGATTTGGATCAACTTTGAATGACAGTGGCCAATTTTTGTTCATATATTAATGGGGTGTGGGCGCGTGTAACCAAAGCTACTACTAGTTAAATCAAGAAAGATCAGCCGCCTGTTTCTTTTTTCCTTTTTAAGTTTTTATTTGCAGCCACCTGGTTTTCATGGGTGGTTTTAGGGTCCTAGGGGCCATGTGGTACTTTTAATAGTCCAATGACTAATTGAACATCTGTCCACCTTTAATGTATTTTTCTAATTATGGATTATATCCCAAGTGTTTTGACTCACAAACAAATGAACAATATTTTGGATAATCTATGGCTGAAATATGTACACCTAACTCTATTGCAGAGTGTTCAAAAGAAACGGCTTTTGGTTGGGAATAGAAACATACAACAACTTAGATTGTTGTCCAAGAAAACTTTTTTTTTTTTGGACATAAAAAAATATAATATTTTTAAAAAGTAGCTTTTAAAGTTAAATTGAAAAATTATCTTTAAAAATTAAAATTATGTTTGAACATGTCACTTGAAAAAATATTATATTTTCGTGAGAGTAAAATATCGTTTACTTGAAAAAGAAGTAAAAACTACTTCTTTCAAATTTGAAACTCATCGTTAATTTTTTCTGAAACTCATCTTCAAAAATTCAATTAAACGTATAACCAAACAATATTTTAAGAACTTGCAAAAACATGCCAAACAAATTAAGTTGTTGTCCAAGAAAACTTCTTTTTTGTTTCCCCGATGTCTGTCATCCGATATCCGTATTGAGACCCGATTAAATTCGAATTCACGCTGGGAAGTCTCACATTAGGGGAGTTAAAGCGCTCCCTTACAAAGACGATTCCATACCCAGGATTTGAATCTGAGACCTCCGAATTGTTGTGATGAAGCTCAACGAGCTATGGTGACTCCATTGGAGTCGGACCTCGGAAGCTTCGAGAAAAAGAAGAAGGAGAAACAGAGAAATGAAGTCTGGGAAAATATCATGTGTATTTTTTTTTATTTCTCCACTTAGTTCTATATTTATATTTACAAGTAAAATGTATGTAAAAATGAGAAAGACAAATACTACACTTAAAATGAAAGAATAAAGAATAAAGGTACTGGGCCGGGTCACAGTATTGGGACAGCTGTGTGTGTAGTAGACTGGGCTCTAACACCCCCCTCAAGCTTGAGGGTGATGAAACACCAAGCTTGCCAAGAATACCATAATGCAGCTGGCTGGGCAATGCTTTAGTCATAATATCTGCCAGTTGTCCTGAAGAAGATACAAAGTGCAAAGTGAGAAGACCAGCTGTGATGCACTCCCTTACATAATGGCAATCAATCTCGATGTGTTTGGTGCGCTCATGAAAAACAGGGTTCTTGGCAATGTGGAGGGCAGCTTGACTGTCACAATAAACAGGAACAGGATATGAAATGACCAAACCAAGGTCACCCAAAAGTCTGACCAACCAAGAAACCTCTGTTGCCAGCTTCCTCAATGCTCTATATTCAGCCTCGGTTGAAGACAAGGATATGGTAGGCTGTTTCTTACTCTTCCAGGAAACAGGGCTGCCACCAAGAGATATGTAAAACCCACTAACAGACGTGCGAGAGATTGCACAAGATCCCCAATCAGAGTCAGAAAACCCCACAAGAGAGAAGTCATCAAAACTAGAGAGCAGTATACCTTGAGCAGGATCATTCAGAAGATATCTCAGGACATGGATAGCTGCCATCATATGGGGAACCTGGGGCTTCTGAAGGAACTGGCTGAGGTGTTGAACAGAGAATGAAATATCAGGTCTTGTATGTTGGAGGAAATTCAATTTCCCAATTAATCTTCTGTATACACTAGGATCAGAAACAGGGGCACCCATGTCCACAGTAAGCGTAAGAGAAGAATCCAAAGGAGTGCAAATAGGGAAGAAATGATGACAATTGAATTTCTGAAGAAGATCAGTGGTGTATTTTTGTTGATTCATTAAGTAACCTTGGGGATGCTGAGAAATCTCCAAACCTAGGAAGTAGTGCACCAAACCTAGATCCTTGATTTTAAATTGAGAATCCAAGAATTGTTTTAAAGAGTCAAGTTCAGAAAGGTCATCACCAGCTAACAATATGTCATCAACATAAACAGCCAATACCACTAGAGAATCAGAAGAAGACTTAGTGAAGAAGGAATAGTCATTGAGACTAGAAATGTAGCCTCCGGAATGCAGAGCTTCAGACAATTTAGAAAACCATTGCCTAGATGCCTGCCTGAGGCCACATAAAGACTTCTTGAGTCTACAAACCAAAGGAGGAGATGCAGAAGTAGAGGAGACATCCATCCCAGGTGGGATNTTCGGAGTTGTCCAAAATCACTGTTTAACACCTCGTGCACCTACCTGTGCCACCACAACCCAGTTGAACACATTAGCTCGAGCCAGACTGAAGATTATCCCTTTAACCTTAGCTAACAAGCTTTAGAACCAAACTCCAACATCCAAAATTTTCCACGAAACCCGATTCTAACACACGAGCACCGCATCAATCACCAGACACTGTACCCAACATGACCATGCTCATCCTCTAAAATCACACCATGCACCACATAATTCACTTGATCAGAATAACATCCCCTGACCATAATAGGAACTATTTCACGAATCTGATGCCCGCAATACACCTCATAACACATATAAGCCATGTTCCAACTCTCGCAATACTGCCACGACGGAAGAGACGTGTAGAAACTCATAACCACTTTCCGAATCAACAAATCGTGTAATCTCTCCTCCTAAAAGCATTGTTCACATCCAATTGAAAAACAGTCCAACCTCTTTTCACAGCTAAGGTTAGGAGACACTTGATAGTTGTCATCTTGACAACAGGTGAAAAGGTCTCAGTGAAGTCAATACCTTCCCTCTGAGTGTCCCCCCTTATAACAAGCCTTTCTTTGTACCTCTCAATTGAACCATCTGTCCTTTGTTTGACCTTGTAAACCCACTTACAAGGGATGGCCTTCTTGTGAGGAGGAAGGGGAATAATGTCCCAAGTTTGATTGGACTCAAGAGCCTGAAATTCTTTTAGCATTGCCTCTTTCCAAGTAGGGTGAGAAGCTGCCTGCTGGTAATGTTGAGGTCATGCACATGTAGCGCAGTGTGGGATACCTTAGATATTGCAGAATCAGGAGTAAGAGGGAGGACAGAATTACAGACATAGTCTTGAAGATAGGAGGGTTGAATGATTGTTCTGGAGGATTTTCTTAAGGCAGGGGCAGGTGGTGGAAGTGGAGAAGGCTGAAGCACACAAGTAGTTGGGGTAGAATAAGAGGTAGAAGGAGAGGGAAGATGTAAGGCAGAGGGTGTATCTGGAATATTTGGTTCATCAATGGGAAGGGAAGAGATATCAGATGTGGCAAGCATATCTGTTGTAGCAGTAGGAGCAGAGGTAGGAAAAGTATCAATATCTACAAAAGATGGAAAAGTGGAGGGAGGAATGGCAGAAGGTGTTGCTGAACCATAAGGAAAGATGTGTTCATGGAAGACTACATCTCTAGAGTAAAAAATGGAAGAATTTGAGAGGTTCATGAGTTTGTAACCTTTCTTTCCACAGGGATATCCTAAGAAAAGACTATGTATAGCTCTAGATTGGAACTTATCCCTTCCAAATTTGGGAGAGGTTGCAAAGCATAGACAACCAAAGGACTTTAAGTGAGAGTAAGAAGGTGGATTTCCATGTAGTTTTTCATAAGGAGAGATGTTGTTTAAGGTAGTCAGGGGCATTCTATTTATCAGGTAGGTGGCAGTTAGTACACAATCACCCCAGAATTTAGGAGGTAGTTTAGATTGAAAGAGGAGAGCTCTAGAAACTTTCAATACGTGTTTATGTTTTCTCTCCACAACACCATTTTGTTGTGGGGTATGTGGAATAGTAGTTTGGTGTAGAATACCTTGATTGCTAAAGAAAGCAGCAACTTCAGAACTGCTACCAAGTTCATAAGCATTGTCAGACCTGAAAGTTTGGACTGAAGATTGGAAATGTGTTTTGACCATAGAGGTGAAAGCTTTTAACACAGAGAGAGCATTACCTTTACAAGATAAAAGATGTGTCCTGGTAGCTCTACTATAGTCATAAACTAAAGTTAAGAAGTATCTAAATCCATTGTATGTCCTAGTATTATAGGGTCCCCAAACATCAATGTGAACCAGTTGAAAAGGAGGAGTGGAATGAATGTGGCTGTCATAAAAAGGTAATCTTTGTTGTCTAGCCATTGGACAAATAGAGCATATGAAGGACTGTTTTGAAGAAACTTTATCAGATAAGAATGGAATAGAAGTCATTCTATGAAAAGGCATATGCCCTAATCTTTGGTGCCAAAACAATTCCATTTTATCACAGTAGATCTCTGATTACATGGAAGATTATTTACAGGAGTTGAAAGAAAATCAGACTTATTACAGGAAACAGAATTTGAAAGAACAGAAGAGACATGTTGAGATGGAAACAACTCATCATCAGGATGTAGATAGTATAGTCTTCCAGCAGCTTTACCAATTACCAGTGGCCTCTTCAGAGAAAGGCCCTGTAAAGAATAATTAAATTTGGTAAGAATAGCTATACAATTCAGCTAGGATATTAGTTGATGTATAGAAATTAGATTAAAGTGAAAGGAAGGCACAAGAAGGACATTGAGTAAAATGATGTCATGCCTGAGATGTAAAGAACCAGTTGACAATATTTTAACTTTATATCCATTAGGTAAAGTGACAAGAAATGGATTAGGTAAAGGTATAAGGTTGTGAAGTAAGTATTTGTGTGGAGTCATATGATTTGTAGCCCCTGAGTCTAATATCCTAGGATTTACACCTAATTGAGAAGATGCACATACATGAAAATCATTAGATTCTGCAGCATAGGCAGTGAACAAACCTGCAAAATGTGCAAATCCAGATTCTTCAACATGGAGATTATCAGAACCAGCACTAGGAGACACTTGGACTTGTTGGAATAAAGTCATCAGGTGATGATACTGTTCCTTGGTGAAACCATGAGCAGAATTTTCAGTAGATAGTTGAGGAAAAACTGTAGGATGATTGATTTGAATGTCAGACTGAACATATGAAGCTGATTTCTTGCCTTTGGTAAACTTGAAATCCGCAGGAAAATCATGTAATCTGTAGCATTTCTCCATTGTGTGTCCAGGTTTCTTGCAATATTTGCAAGAAACAGAGTTGGGTTTTCTGGAGTCAAAATTGATCCTTTGATTGAAGTTTCTATTTGGGGTGGTTGAAGATATAAAGAAAGAGGCAGATTCATTAGAAAAATTTGGTACTGAAGCTTGAGTCTCTCTTTGGCTCTCATCTTGTTGCAAGAGAGAGTAAGCTTTGCTTATTGGAGGTAAGGGATTCATAAGCATAATAGCACTCTTCACAGTTGAATAGGAGTCATTTAGCCCATTTAGGAATTGAAATAGTTGTTGATCCTCTATAAACTTGGGAAGGGCCCCACAAGAGCATATAGGGCCTACATATGAAGAATTTAACTCATCCCAAAGACTCCTAAATTTGGTGAAATATGTGGCAATATCAGATGACCCTTGGACAGTCGAACTGATTTCTCTCTGAATTTGAAGATATTTAGACCCATTGGACTGGCCAAAACCTTTCATTAATATCAGTCCAAACCTCCTTAGCAGTCCTAAAACACATCACACTTGTGGCTATGTCCCTGGAAACAGAGTTAATAATCTAAGATTTTATCATGTCATTACATCTCTCCCAATAGGAATAAAAGGGAGAGTTGACAGGAGGTTGGGCAACTCTTCCATCTAACAAGCCTAATTTGTTTTTAGCAGAAAGAGAAGTAAGCATGCTGCTTCTCCACAATACAAAACCATGTCCATTAAAGGGAACATGCACTAACTGGCTACCCGAATTATCAGATGGGTGCACATAAAAAGGATGAAAAGGATCTATTGTAAAAGGAGCAAATCCTTCAGTAGTGGGGACTGAGGGTGAAGTGATATCATCTCCGTGACTACTCATATTTTCTATCAATAGAATCTAATCGACACATCAATATACAACAAGCTCAAAATGACAACATGCAGATGACATACAAACTGTCGCATACACCTCCAAGCTATATCACCTAAAACACTAGAATATAAGTTTCAGAGTTGTAGATTAGAACGATATTACCAGCCTTCTTCTCAAAACCCAAAGAGGTGAGGTCTTCATGCAGAAACGAAACCCTAGATTTAGATTAGCCCCAAATTGTTTGAATCCATTACGGAATCAGGAATTCCAGTCGACTTAACTGACGCAAGAAGAGATTCCAGTAAAAGCCCCAAATTTTTCGTCGCGTAATGGCGGATTGACGGAGTTCTCAAACTTTACTCAAGAGACCGATTTCAGTGAAATCTTCGAACCATTTACCGTTGAAGATGAAGCTTACATGACGAGGAATTAGAATCCCTGCTCTGATACCATGTTGTGATGAAGCTCAGCGAGCTATGGTGACTCCATTGGAGTCGGACCTCAGAAGCTTCGAGAAAAAGAAGAAGGAGAAACAGAGAAATGAAGTTTGGGAAAATATCATGTGTATTTTTTTTGTATTTCTCCACTTAGTTCTATGTTTATATTTACAAGTAAAATGTATGTAAAAATGAGAAAGACAAATACTACACTTAAAATGAAAGAATAAAGAATAAAGGTACTGGGCCGGGTCACAGTATTGGGCCAGCTGTGTGTGTAGTAGACTGGGATGAAAAACTATTTATCACTCCAGCACAATCCTTATCAGTAAGGAAACTTCACATATCTTCATTTCCTACCCAATACAAAAGTAATTTTCATGAGATTGGAGAAAATCCGCACATCTACCTTGACAAGCATTCTAGATTTCATCAAATTGAAAGTACTGCATATATATATCTTTAGAGAGCATTTTTTCAATACTTCAATAATCTTTGCAATTTGCACCGTTAGATCTATGGTGCCTAACTCAAAAGATGGAAAATTTTACGCGACATATCAAACATATACATGTATTTATCATTTGTAGCTATACTTTCATCAAATTTACCATTCGTAGTTATATTCAAAGTTTATAGCAAATCCATACAATAATAGATCAATTTTTTGAACTGAAACAAAAGACTAACAAACTCTCGTAGCTTAATTGGTTAGAGCGTCCACTTAGTAAGTGGAGGTTTTGAGTTTGACTCTCAACAAAAATATTTTATTTTTTTTGTATTTTTGTATTTCGCCTTGGGCATAACGAATACAGTTGATACAAGTTGTATCATTTGTATATACACCTATATACAGACTACAGTCGATACAGGTTGTATCAACCAATACAATTGATACATATTACAATCGTTCGTTGTATTCATTGCACGAACACATACAATTGTATTCATTGAGTGTCTGAATACAAGTGCTACAAGCTAGTAACAATTAAATAATAGCTACGAATGTAAATAAGCAAATTATAATTGCTAGGCTCTAAACAATAATGCGTTATGAAAATTTCTCTAAAAAGATCTAATGGTCCCCAATAATGGATCATTACGACAAGTTCCAAATTTAAATTGACTAGCTCTTTTCGAATGGGTTATGTCCTTATCAATCAATATTTTGATAAGTTACTGAATGATTTTAAATGTTGTGATCTACATCGTTTATGTACTCTCAACATCTAATTCATTGGTAAATTGTCGTACAAAAGAATTGACAATTGTGCGTATTCTGGACTGCAATAACCATATTGTTCTCTTTTATTTGATTTATTTTTAGTAATTTGAAGTGTGACTAGAAAGAAACAAATGAACTATTTTAGGATATTTAGGCAAAGTTAGACTAATCTTTTGACTACAAAAAAATAGTTTAGTGATTTAATGATATTTAAGTAAAATTAATTTTTTTTATTATAAATGAAATTATAGTAATATCGACGCAATAATATAAAAATTAAAATGATCATCCGTAAAATTATATGAGAAAGTTGGTTTACTTGTTCGGTGAAATCGATGGAAATTTTAAAACTTTTTACCTTTAGTTGGATGTAAGTATAAAGCATTTTATATACTAGAATTATTGCGTATACAAGAAGTTCATATAAAATTAAAGAAGTATAATATAAATATATGGAGGGGATGTTATACAATTCTTCCTATTGAGATTATTGTATTTGTAGTGTTATTAGTGATTGTATTTATCAGTTAGTTAGTAGTTAAGATCAGTTAGTTAGTTACAAAAGAGTAGTTTAGTAATTAGTTGTCATTGATTTCACATACATGTATGTATGTACTGATTTTAGTCAATGCAATACACAGAGAAAATTCCCCAATCTCTCCCTCTCTAGAATCTTCTTCTTCTCTCTCTATGGAAGCTCGAGGTCAGCCAACAATGGAAGTTGGTTTGCCATGCTAGCCTCATTTCGACATGGTATCAGAGCTCAACTCTAATCTCTCAACATAAATCTTCCTAAACTTCATCAATTTCTTATCTCAACTCTCAAAGATCGTTCAAATCGGAAAACACAAGCTCACGCTTGAAGAAATGGTTTCTGAAAATTCTCACCTAATTTCTTCAAATTGAGCAATCAATTGCTCCGATATTCTGTTAATTCACCTCAATTAATGGCTGGAGACAAGGAGACTCAAAACACAGCTGGTAACATGGATCCGACTAGCCTACTGTACATGAATCCCGTCGGAGAGTGCCGGAACAACGCTAGTTCCTGTTGTTTTCGACGGAACTGGGTATAGATCCTGGAGAAGAGGAGTCCTTAGGGCTTTGTCAGTAAAGAACAAAGTCGTATTTATCAATGGAAAGTGTAAGAAACCTAACACTGATGAAGCGACCTACGATTAGTGGGCTCGTTGTGATGATATGGTTACATCGTGAATTTTGAACTCACTCTCGAAGGATCTAGCTGACAGCTTCCAATATGTCAATGATGCTGAGGAGTTATGGCAGGAGCTAGAAGATAGGTATTATCAGACTAATGGAGCGAAGTTGTATCAACTGCAAAAGGAACTTATTGACCTTAGCCAAGGGGCTTTGGACATCACAGGGTATTACATGAAAATGAAACGACTTTAGGAAGAATTGAACACCTTGAATGCACATGCACAATGCAATTGCCAATGCACTTGTGGTGCAAAGGCAAATATGCATAAAGCTGAGCAAGATCGTAGACTGATTCAGTTCCTAATGGGCTTAAATGAAGTCTATACAGTTGTGAGAGGCAGTATATTGATGATGAATCCATTGCCCAGCATAGCTCAGGCTTTCTCCTTCCTTATCCAGGAGGAAAAACAGAGAGAAGTTAGGCCAAACAACAAATTAGTTATGGAGTCAACTTCATTGAGTGCAAATGGACCCGGCAATGCCAAGTTCAGGACAAACTACAATCAGAGAGGAGGCAGTACTGGGACAAACTCATACAATTCTAACAATTCAAACTATCTACCTGCTAAGTCTCGGATGTTCTATGACTATTGTAAAAAGCCAGGACACACCAGGGACAATTGCTACAGAATCCATGGCTTTCCAAAAGACTTCAAATTCACAAAAGGGAGAAATGTCGCATCTGCTGCAAATGTTCATGTAGATTTTGAGGAGATGGAAGAAGGAAATCAAAGTCAGGGATTTCAGAGCTTGACAAAGGAGCAGTACAATCAATTACTTAGCCTTCTAGAGAAATTCCCAGGGAAAAACACATGAGAGGGCCCCAACAACAACATGACTTGTGGAGCTGCAAACTTCGCATGTATTCTAGCTTGTTCTACTTATAAAGAGATTGCTAAAACAACCGTGTGTAGATGTTCTAAATCAATTGCTGACTTGTGGATATTAGATATTGGAGCCTCAAATCATATGACATACAGAAAGTCCTTTTTAAAAAATGTTAGAACCTTGCCCTATCCTTTTCTAGTCACCTTACCCAATGGATATAGAATGAAAGTGACAGAAATTGGAGATGCATCTCTTGGTCCTATGTTAACCTTAGTTAGAGTTATGTGTCCACTTTCAAATACAATCTCATCTCTATTCATTCCTTAACTGATTACCTCAATTGCATAGTTAATTTCAGCAAATACCTTTGCATGACGCAGTCTCCTTCAATGAAGAGGCCTCTGGAGATTGGTTAGGCAAGGAGTGGATTATACTTCCTTTGCCCTGAGTGTCATGGATGTTCAGAGTCTGGTTCCTTTTCTATCCCTGTCAATATTTGTTCCCATTCTTGTTTTCCTGCATTGACTGATGTTGTAAATACAGGAAAGAGTCACAATTTACCTATGCAATCCTTGTCAAATGTAGATAAGTCTGTAAGGCCCCGTGAAAACTTGTACTCAAAACGTAAAAGCTCGTAGTGCCAAATTATGAATATGTGTTAGGAAGCTGCGGTTCGGACCCTTTTGTACTGATCTATGCATTTAAAAAGCAAGAACCAAAGTTTTCCAAAAAAGTGCAATTATGCGGTCTAGAATGCGATCGCAAATCAGGTATGCGGACCGCATTTCTGCCGCAGAGTGAGTCAGTGTGTTAGCCAAAATTGAAGTCAACTATGCGGTCAATTATGTNTTTAATTGTCCTTTCTTTCCGGAGTCATTATGTTCAACCATTGGAACTCCCTACTACCAATACATTGATTTCCACCTCGTATGGTAGGATTGTCCTAGCTATGTGGTTTTCACTCGTGAAAGGTTTCAGATTTAGATGCCTTTTTAGATTTTTTGCACATATCATGAGCATATTTATTTAAAAGACAAGTTGTCATATATTTAGTCTCTCATATAGGATCAACTATCATGAAGGGTTAAGCTGTTTGAGATATGATAATCTCATAAGTGTTCAACTTCTTTTCATCCTCATGGGCCTGTGGCATAGATTCCGTGCGTCAAATAATGTTAAGAGTGTAATTCAACTTCATGTATTTTGAAACCCATATCGCATTCAAGGTGCCAGAGTATTCTTATTCTTGATAAACGGATTTTCCCTACACTCTAGAAGACAAGTGGTTCACGTACTTGAGTATTCCTCCTTAATGGTTCCTATTGCCCATGTACGAGTTACCCCTATGCCTTATTTGTCTAATAATTGATGTCGTCACAATGATTAACCATGTCAATATTGTTAGTAGTAATCTTTGTGTCTCTTAGCATATAACCTCATGAAATGCTCTGCTCAGCACATTAATGGATTCCTGAATAACTCTATCCTGATCTTGAACTCTGTTGTTCCTCATTGTATTAGATCCATTGGGTATTGTAAGTTCAGACAAGTCAAAGAGGAAGCTTCGCAAGGTGATCACATACATACTTGATAGGTAATTTTATGGTCAGTTTATGATAGCACATCTTAGAGTAAGTGTTGAAGGTCATCAAGGGTTTAGTGTGAGTATTCGCCTAGAGATTTAGAGTTTTGGTGGGTGAACAGGTTATTCTCAAAGTTTTCCCCTGTAGATGTTATGAGAATTGATAATGAAGGGTACGTAAGTGCAATTCCCATTAGGTCGCACTAGGAGTAGGATGTTTCCCCATAGTTGTTCCTCAGGAATTTGTGTTTTCATATGCCTATGTCTAAGAAGGCGGGTGGAGATAAAATTGTGTATCATTCCGGTGGAAATTATTGAAGGTGAAGTTAATGGATAGTTAGCTTATGCGAGGTATCTAGTTGTCATCCTTGTTAGATAAGTTTGTAGGTTGGGGTTGTTTCCGTGAATGTGTTATGGAAATATCCTATAAGTATAAGAGGCCACATTGAAGGCCGAGAGTATTGTGGAAATAAGGTATTTTCTCTTGATTGTATAGAAGTTGGTCTTGATTTGAAAGGTACCTTATAGGTGTTATGATTTAAAATGTGCAGTCCATGTTCTTGTATCAATATGATAATGAGGAGCTTGTAATGGTAAGGTTCTTGTTATTGATATATACATTATGGTGCTTTGTCGAGTTGTGGATGTGTTTTTAGGATGGTTTTGGTGGTTCTCTGGCAGGTGGATAGGCCTAGTTACAAAGGAGACTGCCGAAATTTCTGAAAAATTTGGGAGAGTCAAAATTAGGGACTTGAGGTAGGTTAGAAAGAGATTTATTATGTTAAGCGTTTAAGTCGGACTCTACTCTTCATTCGAGGACGAATGATTTTAACTGGGGGAGGATGTAAGGCCCCGTGAAAACTTGTACTCAAAACCTAAAAGCTCGTAGTGCCAAATTATGAATATGTGTTAGGAAGCCGCGGTTCAGACCCTTTTGTACTGATCTATGCATTTAAAAATCAAGAATCAAAGTTTTCCAGAAAAGTGCAATTATGCGGTCTAGAATGCGGTCGCAAATCAGGTATGTGGACCGCATTTATGCCGCAGAGTGAGTCAGTGTGTTAGCCAAAATTGAAGTCAACTATGCGGTCAATTATGTGATCGCATAATCAAAATGCGGACCGCAAAGTCGTCGCATAATTTTCATGGGATTTTGTGAAGGTCAGTTCTGCGGTGCACTTTGCGACCGCAGAACGTGAATGCGGACCACATTTCTGCACAAACTCAGTCAGTATGTCCAATTTTTGGGAAGCATTTTGCGGTCCATTTTGCGGACCGCATGTCAACTTTGCGATCGCAGATCTGACTCGGGGCTCCAATTTTCTAAGTTTTAAACCCGACCCCCTATCGTTATATCCGGTGTAATAGCTCACTTTGAGCATATTTCTCAACATTTCTAGAGTGAGAGAGAGGAGTCTAAGATAGGGAAAGTACTTCCCATCAAAATTACTCCATGAAACCTTGTTAAATCATTGAAGATAATCAAGTGGAGGACCTAAAATTTCATCCCAAGTGGTAAGACTTCATCATCCTAGATCTTATTTTTACTCATAGCTACAAGAGATCATTAGCGAGATAATTCATGAAGATAATGGGGATTACATCGCATGCATGTGTTCTTGAAGAATTTGGATAATTATAAATGAAGAGGCATGAAGGATGGGCTAGTGTAATCTTGCATAAAAGAACCATAAAGCCTTAATGAACACTAGACGCTCGATAAAATGCTTAAGAGAGCTTAGATTATGATCTTTTCTTGATTATGAGTTAAATCGTGCTACATTGTTAAATATATTGAAGTGCAAAAATTTCGGAATATTATAGGATTAAGGAAATCTCGGTTGAGGTATGTATGGCTAAAACCCCGTCTTTTAGAAATTGAGCTTCATCGGTGTTTGTGTGAATATGGTGAGATTAAAGTTGAATTGTTGCATTGATCGTTATTTTACATGGATTGATGTTGTAACCTTATATGTGTGAAAAATGTGTCTCAACATGATCAACGTGCTATCTTGATAAGTTGAAAGGGGCAAAGATATGAATTATGTATTGAAATGCTTAGACCTTAAATCGAGACTGAAGTTGCATATATTGTGCCATCTATGTGAAGTCTTATCCATGTTTACAATTTAAATTGCTCTTGTGAGCACCTACTGTCCTAAATGGCAAAGCTAATATTGAAATTGGGAATAATGTAAAGATGTGGCCTAGTGCCAATAATGATGTGATAAGTTGTGGCCCCAAGTGCCTATGAAATGATATGACGAATTGATTAATGAGAAGCGAACAATGCCTTGGTAAGGCGGCCTAGCCGATCGGGCCGAGATCGGACTCCGCTCTAGATAGCGGTGGTGTTGTGAATGAATTCCGAAAAACGGGAAAATGAGATTGTGATTGAAATGTATGTCTCAAATGAGGCAACCTAGCCGATCCGGTCGAGATCGGACTCCGCTCAAGGTAGCGGTGGTATTGGAAACAAATGATGAGTAGTATGGAATACCCCAAACTAAAAGCTATGGAAATATGATGTAAAAATGGTATGACTCTTTATTATTGATAATGTTGTGATCGTTTAATGCTTTTGGGTTATATATTGTGATTTCCTTATCTTTGTATGAAAGTTCTTTCTAAATAGATGGTGTTTAGTTATACATACTAGTGCTATTCGATGGCACTAACGTCCCTTTTGCCGGGGGCGCTACGTCTTTAAATGGATGTAGGTGTTTCTATAGCAAGCAGTGTTGGTCGCAGCTAGTGCCGCATCATCCTTTCTGCTGACTTGGTGAGCCCCACTTCATTTCGGGGTCCTATTTCATCTGTTAATCATGTACTTTGTATTTGAGGTATAGCCGGAGCCTTGTTGCCGGCATTTCCATATTATTCTTCAGTTGTATTTAGAGGCTCCGTAGACAGGCTGTGGGTAGTGTCGGGTATTTGAATTAAAATAGAAATATTGATGTTTGGCAATGATGTATAAAACTTGTAATGTCTTCAAAATTGTGAATGAAGTTGCTAATGAAAATAAAATAGAAATCATTAATGTCATGTTTATAGAATTTGATTAATGGAGTCCATCTCCTATTTATTCATGAATTAGTTTGGGTAGAATGAAACCTAACAGGTTTTCTCAGTCGGGTTCGCTCGGTTGAGCGCCGGTCTCGCTCCTCGGATTTTGGGGCGTGACAAAGTCATCTCAGTCACACAACAATGTCAATGTAAATACTCCTTACTCAAGCAATAAAACTGACTCTTCATTTAATGTGAGTTCTCTTCTGTTATCTTCATCATCTCATAAAAATAATAATGAACATCTATGGCATAACAGAGTAGGCCATTTACCCTTTGTGAAAATGAGAACTATTTCCACTATACCTATTGAGTTTTCCCACAAACAGCCATTCACTTGCCATGTCTGTCCCATGGCAAGGCTGACAAGGTTACTTTTTGGCCAAAGAACTTCATCTACCACCAAAATATTTGAACTCTTACACAAAGATTTATGGGGTCCGTATCACATAACCACACATGATAATTATAAATACTTCCTTACAATGGTTGATGATTTTAGTAGATCAACCTGGACTCATCTTTTAAGCATCAAAAGTAACACTCTTCAAGCTATCAAAGCTCTTGTTTCCATGATTGAAAACCAGTTCAATACATCAGTCAAGACTGTTAGGTCAGACAATGGGATGGAATTTGTGAACAATGAAGCCATGCTATATTTTCAAGAAAAAGGTATAATCCATCAGAAAACTTGCCCATACACACCACAGCAAAATGGTGTGGTTGAAAGAAAACACAAATACTTACTAGAAACAGCTAGAGCCTTACTTTATCAATCCAAATTGCCAATGAGATACTGGGGAGAGTGTATACTAACTGCTACATATTTGATAAATAGATTGCCTTCTTCAATTCTCAACAATAAATGCCCCTTTGAGCTCCTTTACAACATAAACCAACTTATCCACATCTTAGAAGCTTTGGTTGCTTGTGTTATGCCACCACACTCAAAATTCACAAAGACAAATTTGAACCTAGAGCCACTCCTCATGTGTTTGTAGGATACGCCTTTGGGACCAAAGGATATAAAGTTCTTGATTTAGCCACAAAGAATGTACATGTGTCTAGAGATGTTATGTTTCATGAAAACATTTTTCCTTTTGCCGTTTCCCCTGAACATTCCTCATTTCCTTATGTAATGCACATGATAAACCACAATTTCTCTTGTCCCAATTCCACAGTAAATTCATTTGATGGTCATTGTAATCATAATGGGGTTGCATCAACTTCTGTCACTGAGAGTCCTATCACTGATACACCGGACATTAACCCTTTGTCACACTCTGCAGGTACACCACCACATTCCACATGTAAACCAAAATCCAGAACCAAGTGCTTCACCTGTAGTACACCAGAACCACATATAACACTATTCAACCAAACACCACATAGCATAGAACCTGATGTTGATCAAATAACTAATTACCACAGAAGATCAAGCAGATTACTTAGCACACCCTCACACCTCAAAGACTATATCTATACATTACCAAATTTACAACCAAACATTCACTTGAACAACAACAAACCTTGAACACCAACCACCTCCTACTTCATTAACTGCCCTTTTCTCAAATAACTATTATGTGCCCTTCAACACATTGAGCCATGACAGCCAGGAATTAGTTAAGAACATCTCAGATGATTGTGAACCGTACTCTTATGAGGTGGCAGCCTTGAATCCTGCCTGGCAAGTAGCAATGACACAAGAATTTGAAACCTTATATGCTACCCATACTTGGGATCTAGTTAAGTTACCTGCAGGGAAGAAGGCCATAGGATGCAAGTGGTGTACAAGATAAATCATAAAGCATATGGCAGTGTAGAAAGATACAAAGCAAGACTTGTGGTAAAGGGATACACACAAGAAGCTAGGATTGACTATACAGAAACTCTCTCCCTAGCGGTAAAGATGACCACTGTTAGAGCCCTAATTAGCACTGCAGTAAAGAAAGGATGGGATCTTTAGCAGCTGGATGTCAACAAAGCATTCCTGCATGGAGACCTGCATGAAGAGGTATACATGGAAATACCACAGGGTCTGAAGGTAGAAGACACACAACTTGTGTGCAGATTAAGGAAGTCCCTATATGGCCTCAAGCAAGCTAGTAGACAGTGGTATGACAAGCCAGCAGAGTCCCTGTATTCTGGAGGTTTCAGGCATTCAACCAATGATTACTCCTTGATTTACAAAAAGCAGGTGAGTCATCAATTTTTGTAGTTGTATATGTTGATGATGTAATCCTCACTGGAACCAATCTTGAGGAAATTGATCACGCTCAACTAAGTCTCACAAAAGACTATGCGGGCGTTGCAAATATAATCCGAGTATTATTGCCCAGAGTCGAACCACAGGGAACTAACCTATCAATCACTACTGTCAGATTTACTAAATTCACACAATCTGTTTTCCCAAACTTTTCAATTCACAATGGTTGATTTTCTAACAACTAAGATTGAAAGTAATTAATAGCTGAAAATTAACTAAACTTGATGTGTAAACAGTAGAATAAAGTCTAAGGCAATGGTTTCCCCCGTTGGTACTTTCCTTGGTTGTCTATGTCTTATAACTATGATTTAACTATCTCCAACAATCATGAATTCTCCATATATCATAATTCTTTCTCAAGTAATTATAATAATCTACTAGACGCACTTTCTCAAGCTACGCTAGCTACTTGCACAATACGGTTCACTTAGATTGCACCCTGGGTTTCGTTATCTCTAATCCAACCCCTAAACCCTCGGTTATGACTCTCATCTATACTCCGGGAGTGATGTTGTTCATACAATCACCTAAATATGCACTCTCTCTCAAGAAGATACATAATCAATAGGAACGGATAATTGAGGGCCCTTTCAACTATTCCACAATCAAAACATAGATGAATAATTAGAGATTAACAATCAAATCTAATTATATTGATACACAACCAAGTTATTCCCAACGGGTTCTACCAAAACCTTAGATTACGGTTTTTAGCTACTCATGACAATGCAAATACTAAAAGATTCATAATCATAAATTGCAAGAAAATAAAGAAGAATAGAAATAATGATGTTTTGTGTGATCTCTCACACTTGTTTTTCTTGCCAAAGTACTCTCTAATAATGTTACATGCCTCCTTTTGGGCGAGTTCTAGTGTTTAAATAGGGTTTTGGGCTAAGAATTCCGGAATTTGCACTTCAGTCCCTTAAGTTTCCGTCGCCTGCCGCGGTCATACCGCGCCCACGCTGGGACCGCGACAGTTCACCTCCAAGCCTCGTTTGTGTATTTCAAATGGTTCACTCGGCGACTTTGATGCGATTGGCTTCTTTTTCTTCCATAAATGATACAAAACCACTCCATAGCCTTCTTCTACTGTATGTAACCTGAAAAATATGAAAAGCACTAATAAGAGCATTTTGCTATCACTTTTACAATAAAAACTCTACAAGAAAGTGATTCTTTTGGGGCTTAATCATAGTTCAATTCACCTATTATCAACACCCCACACTTAAAGCTTTGCTCGTCCTCGAGCAATTTAAACCACACTTCTATGCCTAATCGCTCAACGACTTACCCAATTTATGTCACACCCGCCATTACGAGTCACATGCCCTCACATCAATAAATTGAGAGAAGTTCCACACATATAGAATCAAGCACAACGAACTTTAGATAGAAAGAATTCACTCACTCTCAGCAAAGAATATTTATATGTCACACAGATACACCATAAGCTTGCCCTTAGTGTAATACTCTACTAATCGAGTTGTTTTAGTCTATGATCAAGAGGTCTTTATTAGGTTGTAATGTAGGCTAAGGGACGGGTAGGATATATTTGAATATAGTGACTAACCTCCCTAGGAACTTTTAATACATTCTTCCTTTATTCCGATTTCCATGTTCAGCCCATTCATCCTTCCACACTTGTTTCATAAGCTACCCCCGCTTTTCTAGGTGCAACTGGCTTTTCTTGCCATTCACTACTTTAGGACCACCTATTTGCAAGGTCCTTCTTCTATATTTCAATATATACATATATATATATATATATATATATATATATATATATATATATATATATATATATATATATATATATATATTTTAGTACTATTGCACCATTCAAGTATTTTTCTGATTCCCTTTTTCTACTCCCTTATCACCCCACACTTTGACTTTTACATGAGCTTTACAATTCAAGTGCTTCTAGGAGGCAAAGGGTCAAATAGTCAAGCTATTCAACACATGGATGTAGGTTATTACAAGGTTATCAAAGAAACAAGCTTTAGGCTCAAAGGGGTTAACTATGGTGATATGTACAGGTGAATTCATAATTAGACCGGCTACAGAAAGAAATGCCTCAATCATCTCTAAGACCAAACAATTTCTATTTCGCTTTGCAAACACACTGGGCAAGTTCTAGGTATCGCATGCAAGCACATAATACAGGTATTTCCTCACACACACTTGGCATGAAACTCATTCCGAATTAGTTTGTCAACACACTCACATGAGTGTTCAAGTAAGACAAGGTGTGCACAATTAAGACATAATTTACGAGTCTACAAACGAGCCTAGACGTCGCACTCTCAAGTTCGTTTAGTTGTTAGCAGGTGTATACATCAAAAGAGTGGATTCCTGCCCTTACCCCTACTAATCTAAGAGAGTCTTCAAAGTCCTAAAAAAAATCTACCTAACCCGGTTCAAGAAAAAGAAGCCCTTGGAAAAGAACCGTGGTCAAAAGAAAAACCAAGGGGGAATTACTACATTACCTAAAAAGAGAAAAGAAAATAAAATAAAAAAAATAAAAAATATCTACATGGACTACTTCCCTCAAGAGTACTGTCCAAGTGGTCCTCAGGAAGAGTCCTTTACCTCTTAATAACCGACTTTGACCCTCAAGAGACCCGTCGACAAGTGTCCGTCGTTGGGCCAAGTCAGTTATACAATTACAACATGTTTAATATGTACAATACAACACATCACAACAACCAAGTCAGTTATACAATTACAACATGTTTAATATGTACAATACAACACATCACAACAACAAGTCTCCCACCCCACACTTATAATCATGGCATGTCCCCATGTCATACAAAAATAAAGAGCAGTAGGGTAAGAAGACTTCCCTGAGTATCACTCGGAGTCGGAGACCGTGCTGGGGTCCACATGACAAGCTCGTCCCAATGCACGGAACCACGCCATTATGCGGTTCTCAGACCTGGCATGGCGCTGAGACATAGCATCCATCCTCACATGCAGGCCATACACCGAGGTACGAAGGTCCACGAGCTCCTCCTCCACTGAACGTAGCATAGGCCGGGTGGATTGTGATCTAGAGAGTCCGGCTCCAGTGTGGGGACGCTGGGAAGATCCAGCTCCGTCATATGACCTCCTGGAGGGTGCCATTGGTGCTTGGGCTTCCTCCTCATCATCAATATCTATGGTCGCGGGCGCATCTCTGCCCACGTTGATCCTAGAAGTTCTGAAGGGTATCCTTGAGGGCAATGTGCCATCAGTAGGCAGAGTGGGAATGCCCTTGAGCAGACACAATCTAGTCACCAATGAGGGAAAATAAAACCCCTTAGACTGCAGCGAGGATCGAAGGATCATTTCATCACCAATGAGCCGCGCCGCATCAAAGTCACGCTTTGTGATAAAGCACCATACCAGTAGAGCCCTTAGGTGGTTGACATCGGTAGAGTTGCTCGTGGGCAGGAAGCGACTGCAAATGATATTGAACCAGCACTTGGCCTCGTGAGTGAAGGACTTGGAGTGGAGGGTGATGTTTTCATGTATCCAAGTTGGTTGGCCATTCTGGCAGATTGCTTCAATCAAGGTATCCCAATTAACCCCATGAGCGTCGTGGTAATGATCAACATCACCTCTGAATTGGGGTAACTGCAAAACCTGCCGAATCTTAAGAATGGAAGCATCCACCACCTTGCCACGCACAAATACCTCCCGGCTAAAATGCTCCGTGCAATTTGCACAGAATTCCCTAACGAGCATTAGATTCACTGTTTCGGGCTCCTCAAACAAAAATTCCATCTCCCTCCGCCGTATCTCTTCATACATGGCTGGGCTTTCCATGCGGAGGGCGGCCCTATCCACAGCAATCTCCGGGATGAAGGTCTTTGTGGCTTTCGCATGGAATGCATCCTCAGCCCCCGAAGACTGGAACCTAGTTTCATCATATGTGGGCCCCTGGGAAGTACTAGCCGAACCTTTGTGCCTCTTTCGTGCCATAATACCTGCAACAAGACAGGGCAACTATCAAATACATCCTAAACTGGGCCATGCGAATGGTTACTCAGACTTCGCCACCCGCTGGCACTAAACAGTTATCATTGGCCAACAATGCCAAAACACCCTATTGCTAAGTGGCCCCAATTAGCCAACCCATACTACGATTACTTCACACCCCCATCAACATGGCAACCTCTCCTACTACACCACACCCAACCTTTCATCAGTGAAATATTGCAACCACCACCACCACAACCAATTACAATGAGCACAAAGTGCTCCAAAAATTACAACAAATCCCAAATTTTCGGCCATATAGGCCCAACCACCACACTTTGCCCTAAAAAGGATAGTTAGGTCTCAGAAAACACTACAAATCCCTCCCCACAAGTTAATCATCATGAAACCCAACATCTAAGCATCCACCATGGCTAAAATAATCAATTAGAAAGAGAAAACAAAGAAAAAGATACAAGTTATATATTACAACAAAATCTAGGGTTAAGAAACTAATTTACACTAACTAGTTGAAGAAAAGAAAAGAGGAAAGAAGAAAGCATACCTTGTAGATAAGATGAGAGAGTTGAAGAATAAGAAATTTGGGGAAGAATGGGGGTTAGGGCTTGGGGAGGAAGAAGAAGAGAGTGAAAAAGATAAGAGAATAGAGAGAAAGGGGGTGAGGGTCGTGTGGTTGGACTGGGGAATAAGGGGTTGGGTGTTTGGATAAGGGTAATTAAAAGGGGGGGGGGGGGAAGAAATTAGAAGAAATAAAAATAAAATAAAAATTTCAGTTACTTACCTGACTGGGCCCGTCGCTGGGCTACCGCGATCCTACCGCGATCACGCTTGGACCGCGGTGGGAAAACTTCAGAGAGCCTCTTTCACCGCGGTCATGCTTGGACCGCGGTGGGAAAAGTTCAGACAGCCTCTTCCACTGCGGTCTCACCGCGGTCACGCTTGGACCGCGGTGGAGGCGTTTTTCTGGTACTTTTTTTTTCTTGTTTATATATATACAGTTATACATTACACTTACAACAATTCGTGGGTTGCCTCCCACGCAGCGCCTGATTTAACGTCGCGGCACGACGCAAATAGTGGAGTTCCTACTCCTCGTTTTCGTATTGGGGTTCTTTGAAATGTGACACCACTGTATCCCCTTTTTCATCAGCTGATCCAAGGTAGTGTTTCAACCTTTGTCCATTGACGGAGAATTTGTTTGTTCCGTCTTTTGATTCAATCTCCACAGCTCCACTAGCAAACATTTGCACCACTCGGAATGGCCCTGACCATCGGGATTTCAACTTACCCGGAAACAATCTCAACCTTGAGTTGTACAATAACACCATATCACCGGGTTTGAAGTCTCTGTCCACGATGTGCTTATCATGCATTTTTTTCATCCGTTCCTTGTAAAGCCCCGTGCTCTCAAAGGCTTGATACCGAAATTCCTCTAGTTCGTGCAGCTCCGTTAGTCGATTTTGTCCGGCTGCTTCGGGATCCATGTTTAATTGTTTTAATGCCCACCAAGCACGGTGTTCTAACTCCATAGGTACATGACAGGCCTTTCCAAACACCAACTTGTATGGTGACATACCTATTGGCGTTTTGAATGCAGTTCTGTAAGCCCAGAGTGCGTCGTCCAGCTTCTTTGCCCAATCCGTTCGGGTTGCGTTCACAGTTTTCGTTAATACACTCTTAATCTCCCTGTTGGACACTTCAACTTGCCCACTAGTCTGCGGATGGTAGGGCGTAGCCACTTTGTGGTGCACATCATATTTAGCCAGTAATTTCTCGAAGGCTCTATTGCAGAAGTGAGTGCCTCCGTCACTGATGATCGCCCTTGGTATCCCAAACCGGGTGAATATGTGCTTCTTCAGGAATCCGACCACCACTCGTGCATCATTGGTGGGCAAGGCTGCAGCTTCCACCCATTTAGACACATAATCCACCGCCACAAGTATGTACTTATTACCAAATGAGCTGACGAAGGGACCCATGAGTCTATCCCCCACATGTCAAACACGTCAACTTCTTGGATTGGTTTCATTGGCATCTCATGGCGACGGGAAATGTTTCCCGTCCTCTGGCATTCATTGCAGCCCTTTACCCAGAGGTGTGCATCTCTAAATACAGTTGGCCAGAAGAATCCGGCCTCCAGCACCTTCGCAGCTGTTCTGACCCCTCCAAAATGTCCTCCATATGCTGAAGCGTGACAAGCCTGCAAAATTGAAGATTGTTCTATCTCGGGGATGCACCTCCGGATAATGTTATCAATGCAAATTCTAAACAGATGAGGTTCATCCCAATAATACATGCGACTATCACGGAAAAACTTTTTCTTTTGGACAGAAGAAAGGTCATCAGGAACAATACCACAAGCCAGGTAGTTTGCAAAATCTGCATACCATGGTGCATCCTCAAGACTGGCTGCGAGCAGCTGCTGGTCTGGAAAGGTTTCCAGAATTTCTTCGACCTCGACTGATTTTTCAGCTCCTTCAAGTCGTGAAAGATGATCAGCGACTTGATTTTCTGTGCCCTTACGTCACGGATTTTGAGGTCGAATTCTTGCAACAACAGCACCCAACGAATCAGACGCGGCTTAGACTCCTTTTTCTCAATGAGGTACCTGAGAGCTGCATGGTCAGTATATACAATTACCTTGGAACCAATCAGATATGATCGGAACTTGTCAAAAGCAAACACGACTGCCAACATCTCCTTCTCCGTCACTGTGTAATTGATCTGTGCACCGCTTAGCGTTCTGCTTGCATAGTAAATCGGGTGCATCAGCTTGTCTTTTCTCTGCCCCAAGACTGCTCCTATAGCATAGTTGCTGGCATCACACATCAGCTCTAATGGTTGCTCCCAGTCGGGCGCGACAATGATTGGTGCAGTGGTCAACTTCTTCTTCAGTTCCTCAAATGCCAACATGCAATTATTAGAAAACACAAAGGGGTGATCCTTTTCAAGGAGTTTGCATAATGGGTTAGTAATTTTGAAAAAGTCTTTTATGAAACGTCGGTAGAACCCGGCGTGACCAAGGAAACTTCTCACCGCCTTTACTGAAGTGGGCGGTGGTAAATTCTCAATCACGTCAACCTTAGCATGGTCAACCTTAATACCTTTTCTGGACACTCGATGTCCCAAGACTATCCCCTCTTGTACCATGAAATGGCACTTCTCCCAGTTTAGTACCAGGTTTGTCTCCACACATCTTTTGAGCACTCTGCTTAAGTTGTGAAGACAGTCTTCAAATGAATCTCCCACCACGGAGAAATCATCCATAAAGACCTCCATAATGTCCTCCACCATACCTGTAAAGATGGCTAACATGAACCGTTGAAAAGTCGCAGGTGCATTACAAAGCCCAAAGGGCATTCTCCGAAAGGCAAAGATGCCATACAGACAGGTGAATGATGTTTTCTCTCTATCTTCGGGGGCTATTGAAATCTGATTGTACCCCGAATATCCATCTAGGAAATAAAAGTGTGACCTACCAGCCAGCCTGTCCAACATTTGATCAATGAAGGGTAAGGGAAAGTGGTCCTTGCGTGTGGCGGTGTTTAATTTCCGGTAATTCATGCAGATTCGCCACCCTGTGACTGTACGAGTTGAGATCAACTCATTGTTGTCGTTTTTCACAATAGTCATACCCCCTTTTTCGGGACACACTGAACAGGGCTGACCCAATTACTATCAGAGATGGGGAAAATAATTCCCGCATATAACCATTTGATCACCTCTTTCTTTACAACTTCTTTCATGTTAGGGTTCAGCCTTCGCTGGTGTTCCCTGGAAGGTCTGTACCCTTCTTCTAGGAGAATCTTATGCATGCAGAAAGCTGGGCTGATACCCTTTATATCTGCCATGGTCCATCCAATGGCCGTCTTGTTATCCTTTAGTACCTGCAAAAGCTGCTCTACCAGCACATCTAGCAGACAGGATGATATAATAATAGGTAAAGTCTAATATGTGCCTAGAAATGCATACCTAAGATGATCTGGGAGTGGTTTCAGCTCCAACTTGGGTGGTTCCTCTATTGATGGCTTGGCTGGAGGAGTGACCCTTTTCTCCAGCTCCAGGGACTCGAACTGAGGTTCCCTTGACCAAAATCCTCGGCCTTCCAATGCCATTACCCATTCAGCTAACCCCTCGCCATCCATTTCGTCTAAGTTTGTCAAGCATGCCTCCAATGGGTCCCCCACAGTCAGGGCCCTATCATCCTCTTGCAGAATTACATCAACTGCTTCCACTAGAGAGCAATTTGCATATTCGCTGGGTCTCCTCATTGATTGTTAAACGTTGAATATGACTTCTTCATCATTCAATCTCATTTTAAGCTCCCCAGTTTCACAATCTATCAGTGCTCTCCCGGTGGCTAAAAATGGTCTCCCCAAAATAAGGGGTATCTCCTCATCCACCTAACAGTCTAGAATCACAAAGTCTGCAGGGAACACGAACTTCCCCACTTGCACCAGCATATCGTCAAGAATACCTGTAGGTCTTTTCACAGTGCGATCAGCCAGCTGGAGTAGCATCGAAGTCGGCCTGGCCCTGCCGATGCCCAATTTGGTGTATATAGCCAGCGACATCAAATTTATGTTGGCTCCCAAATCACATAATGCCTTTGCAAAGGCATAACTCCCAATGGTGCATGGAATAGTGAAGCTACCTGGATCAGACATCTTTTGGGCTATCGGTTTTGCCACCACTGCGCTGCAGGTTTGTGTTAGAGTCACCGTGGATAGATCTTGAAAATCAAACTTCTTTGACATTAAATCTTTCATCATCTTGGCATAACTGAGCATCTCCCTCTAGGCATCCATCAATGGGATATTCAACTGGATTTGACGCAGCATCTCCATAAACTTTTTGTATTAGTCTGCCTTCTTTTGCTTGACCAGTCTCTGAGGGAAGGGTGCAGGTATCACCCTTTGGGCACTACTTGCTGGTTTCTGTTTGTTAGGAGTGTCTGGCACAAGAGGTGCCACCTGTTCTGCAACTTGCTCGGTCTCCTTTTCTTTGCGTTTACCCTCCTAACTCTGCTCAACCACTACTTCAGTGAGTTCCGCTGGCCGCTCTTCCTCTAATGGCACTGGAGTAGCTGGTGTAGTGTTCTTGCTGGCCTGTGTAATTTCTTGCTCTCGATCTAAATCTCTACCATTCCTTAGACTGACTGCCATCAGCTGATTCGGGTTTTGCTCCTTGGGATTAACGTTTGTGTCTGTAGGTAAAGTTCCTGGAGTGCGGTTGTTCAATGCCATGGACAGCTGACCCAGCTGTGTTTCAATATTCTTGATGGCTGAATCATGGACTACCAATTTTTCCTGCACTTTGTTATTTGTCCCAATAAGTTGTTGAAGCATTCCTCTAATTTCCACCATGTTGTTGTCTTGCTGCTGAGGGGGTAGTTGATAAGCCAATTATTGCTGATTCTGCTGTGGATAACCCTGTGGTTTCTGATAAGATACGGGCACTAATTGATTTTGAGGGTGCATACCCACAGGCTGCTGCATATTAGGCCTGTACTGCTGATTATGTGGTGGTCTCCACTGTTGTGCTCCTTGTCTCTGGCCCCCATAATTGTTGACATAGTTCATATCTTCTCGGACCCCTTGGTTTTCGCCTTCTCCGCTCCATGAACAAACATATGACTGATTAATACATGGTGTACATAATCCTCCATTCGTTGTATCAACAATGTGCACCTGTTTTGTACCCATCTCATCAATCTTCTTTGTTAGTAAGCTCATCTGGGTTAGGAGTGTGGCCATGTTTTCTTCCTGTGAATTATTGAGATCCAATGGAACAGAATGTATTATAGGTGCTAGTGTTGCACCTCTAGTCATCCACCCCGCATTTTGTGACATCTTATCGAGAAGAATTTTGCACTCGGTGAATGTTTTGCTTAAGAACGCACCTCCAGCTGAAGCATCCACATTAGCCTTCAAGTTGTCAGTTAGACCCATGTAAAATCTCTGGCCAAGCATCTGATCCGGAATGCCATGATGAGGACACTTCACAAGCATCCCTTTAAATCTCTCCCAAGTTTCCTGCAAGGACTCCGTGGACTGCTGCCTAAACTGTAATATGGCATCAATTTGCTGTGCAGTCTTGTTAGGTGGGTAGAACTTGTTCAAGAACTGCTTGACTAATTCCTCCCAAGTGGTGATAGAGTTGATCGGGAGCGAATTTAACCAAGTATGAGCTGCCCCGGTTACTGAAAATGGGAATAGGAGCAACTTGATAGCTTCAGGAGTCACATTCGGCTGCCTTTGGGTCATGCAAATTGACAGGAAATTTTTCAAGTGTTGTGGCGGGTCTTCAATGCTTGACCCGGAGAACAATCCCTTATTTTGCAGCAGATGCAGCATGTTGTTGGTGATTTGGAATGTTTCCGCTTGAATTGCTGGCACAGCTATAGCAGTGGCCAGATTGTCAGTTGTAGGTTGTGCCCAGTCATAAAGTGCAGCCTCTGGCACAAGAGGTGCCACTCCCCTGACTTCCAGGTCAACTTGCTCATTCCTGTTGTTTCCGTTGGCGTTGTTCGTGTCACCCATATCAAATTCGGGTTGGTTCGTTGGTTGAGTTTGTTGAAGTCCTTTGTTGGCACGGTTCAATGCCCTGAATATTTTCTCGGGGTTTGAGAGTCCTTCTATTAGTTCTCCAGTCCTCGAAGAATTTCTAGGCATATACTTGCTTCCCACAAGATTTCAACCGTTAGAATTTCAATGTAAAGATTGGTAAAGAGAAAACGGATTACACTTGGAATCTTTATATTTCTTTCAATTGTAATTGATAACACCGTTAGTTCCCCGGCAACGACGCCAAAATTTGATCACGCTCAACTAAGTCTCACAAAAGACTATGCGGGCGTTGCAAATATAATCCGAGTATTATTGCCCAGAGTCGAACCACATGGAACTAACCTATCAATCACTACTGTCAGATTTACTAAATTCACACAATCTGTTTTCCCAAACTTTTCGATTCACAATGGTTGATTTTCTAACAGCTAAGATTGAAAGTAATTAACAGCTAAAAATTAACTAAACTTGATGTGTAAACAGTAGAAATAAAGTCTAAGGCAATGGTTTCCCCCGTTGGTACTTTCCTTGGTTGTCTATGTCCTATAACTATGATTTAGCTATCTCTAACAATCATGAACTCTCCATCTATCATAATTCTTTCTCAAGTAATTATAATAATCTACTAGACGCACTTTCTCAAGCTACGCTAGCTACTTGCACAATACGGTTCACTTAGATTGCACCCGGGGTTTCGTTATCTCTAATCCAACCCCTAAACCCTCGGTTATGACTCTCGTCTATACTCCGGGAGTGATGTTGTTCATACAATCACCTAAATATGCACTCTCTCTCAAGAAGATACATAATAAATAGGAACGGATAATTGAGGGCCCTTTCAACTATTCCACAATCAAAACATAGATGAACAATTAGAGATTAACAATCAAATCTAATTATATTGACAACACAACCAAGTTATTCCCAATGGGTTCCACCAAAACCATAGATTAAGGTTTTTAGCTACTCATGACAATGGGTAAATCAAATACTAAAAGATTCATAATCATAAATTGCAAGAAAATAAAGAAGAATAGAAATAATGATGTTTTGAGTGATCTCTCACACTTGTTTTTCTTGCCAAAGTACTCTCTAATAATGTTACATGCCTTCTTTGGGCGAGTTCTAGTGTTTAAATAGGGTTTTGGGCTAAGAATTTCAGATTTTGCACTTCAATCCCTTAAGTTTCCGTCGCTTGCCGCGGTCCTACCGCGCCCACGCTGGGACCGCTGCCAAATGGCCTCTCTGAATCTCCTCTGACAGCTCACCGCGGTCCTACCGCGCCTATGCTGGGACCGCGGCAGTTCACCTCCAGGCCTCGTTTATGTATTTCAAATGGTTCACTCGGCGACTTTGATGCGATTGGCTTCTTTTTCTTCCATAAATGATACAAAACCACTCCATAGCCTTCTTCTAATGTATGTAACGTGAAAAACATGAAAAGCACTAATAAGAGCATTTTGCTATCACTTTTACAATAAAAACTCTACAAGAAAGTGGTTCTTTTGGGGCTTAATCATAGTTCAATTCACCTATTATCACGCTGCGTCGCACGCTTCTGTCGGTGTGAGAAGTTTCATTGACTTCCTGTGCGTCCTGTGAGTCCGCGTCCGCTAGTATTGGTCCGGGTGTGTTATCGGGATCTTGTAGTGGTGCTCCGGCGGCCGGGATAGCCACACCATTTTCCCCGTGATCTTCGAGGCGGTCGTTCTCAACTCTGTTTACTGAGCCAAACATTTTTACCTGAAATCAAATGATCTTGGACAAGAAAAAGTGTGAAAGATGATATGCGTTTGTACAATGAAACTAGCAAGAGAATAATCACTATTATTTTTAGCCCCGCGGTGGGCGCCAAACTGTTTACCGTGAAAATGGTAACGACAATTGAATTTGTAAAATGGGACTCTAAAAATATGTGATCTATTCCCGAGCTAGTTGTTAAAGCAGATGATGCTGATAATATGAAATTTAACGATGGAGCGTGAGTCAAAACGAGATAATGATCGAACCGAAGGGCCTGCTACCCGGATGTAGGTTTGGTCGATGGGGGCTTCGGGGTCGACCTCGAGGACCAGCTCGGGCTATCGGGGACAATCGAGGGTAGTATAACAGTCAGAGATATAATCAAGCGAAGCTCTTTATAGCCAAAACCAAGTTATACGATGAAGAACTCATATAAAAGCGAAAGATATCGAGGTATCCTCTGATCAGTGAGACCCAATAAGTTTAGAAAGAAGAGAAAGAGAGAGAGAGAGAGAGAGAGATATTATTGCACTTGTGGAGAAATGGAGTAACATCAGTCCCCTACAAGGTAGGGAGAGTCCCCTTTATATAGGAGGGGAACTCAGTTACGAATACATGTATATTTAATTTACGAAATATGGAGATGTGATGGCTTGACGCGATGCCTCAGCGTAGGCTATGGATAGGCCAGCCCTGTCAGACTCAACCGCGTGTCTCGGGGGCTTCCCCTCTTTATCTTTATCTCAGCCTCGAACCGGGCTTTGACAAGCCCCGAAGGAGAGGGCTAAGTCGTGGCTTCATATCCTCGGGGTCTCGAGGTACCTCCCCGAGATGGCTTAATGGCGGGAAATCGGGCCCTCTGATTTCACCGCATACAATATTTGTGTCTGGTGGGCGGATTGATAGTGATTTTGTTGCATGTATATTTGCGAATGCTCCTGTTATGTCCACCGTGCCTGTACCCAAAGAAAACTCATGAGTTCTGTAAGGGGAGGTTGGTTCGTGCCTTTATCTACTGGCTGTGCTTTGCACCATTCTAGAGACCCTATTTGAGTTGCCCTGGGTAACACCTGGCTGTCACGAAAATAGAGTTTTCGAAAATATGCACTTATTGATGAAAATAGAGTTATTTTAGAAAACATAGTGAAATATCAAGTAATTTTAGATGAAGTAATGGCTGTAACACATTTCAGAGACATTGTAGCTTTCTTGTATTAGAATTTTGAGGGTCCTCCTCAAAATTCTGCCCCAGTTTCTTAACCAATTTCTGACTGTCTGGCATATGATGGCGTTGGCTGGACTTGCTCCGGAATTTTGAGGGTCCTCTTCAAAATTCTACCCCAGTTTCTGGTGTCGGGGACATGAAGATTTTATTAAGATATGACCGAAACCACAGGGCTGCCTACGTATCCCCTCTTAAATGGGAATCAGGTCAAGCATAGTTCAGTTATATCATATAAAGGAATGTAAACAATCTAAACATAGTATCTCTTGACTGCGTCTGAATTGATTGGTTTTGGCCAGACTTCTCCGTCCATTTCTGCAAGTATAAGTGCTACTCCTGTTAGGATCCGGTGAACCATGTAAGGACCTTGTCAGTTGGGAGAGAATTTCCCTTTGGCTTCATCTTGATGCGAGAAGATCTTCTTCAGCACCAACTGTCCCGGTGCAAATTGTCTTGGTTTGACCCTTTTGTTGAAAGCTCTGGACATTCTGTTCTGATAAAGCTGACCGTGACAAACTGCTTTCATTCTTTTTCCGTCTATAAGGGCCAGTTGCTCATAGCGGCTCTTTATCTATTCTGCATCACTGAGTTCGGCTTCCTGTATGATCCTTAAAGAGGGAATTTCTACCTCGGCTGGAATGACAGCTTCGGTACCATAAACCTGTAAATAGGGGGTTGCCCCGGTTGATGTGCGGACTGTAGTGCCAATAGGGCAAAGGGTAACTTCTCGTGCCATTGTTTGTGATTTTCTACCATCTTCCTTAGTATCTTCTTGATGTTTTTATTGGCAGCTTCCACAACTCCATTCATTTGAGGCCTGTATGATGTAGAGTTTTTGTGCTTGATTTTGAAGTTTTCACACATGGCTTTCATCAGGTCACTGTTGAGATTGGCGGCATTATCACTGATAATGGACTCGAGAACTCTGAATCGGCAAATAATACAATCCTTGACAAAGTCCGCTCCAACTTTCTTGGTTACAGCTTTGTACGATGCGGCCTCTACCCATTTCGTGAAATAGTCGATATCCACTAAAATAAACCGATGCCTGTTTGAAGCAGTGGGCTCGATCGGACAGATGACATCCATTCCCCAGGCAGCAAAAGGCCAAGGTTCACTTGTTGCATTGAGCTCGTTTGGTGGTACCTTTAACATGTCTGCATGTACCTGGCACTGGTGGCATTTCTGTACTTACCGGATGCAATCCATTTCCATGGTCATCCAAAAATATCCAGCTCTGAGTATCTTCTTGGCTAGAACAAAACCATTCATATGTGATCCACAAGTTCCGGCATGTATCTTCTCGAGCAATCTGGAAGATTCCTTTGCGTCAAGACACCTTAACAGCCCAAGATCAGGAGTTCTTCTATACAGGGTCTCTCCGCTTTGGAAGAAGTGATTGGACAGCCTCCGCAGCATGCGTTTCTGAGTATGGTATGCCTGCTCTGGATATTCTCCTCCTTCCAAATATTCTTTGATGTCGTGGAACCAAGGTTTTCCATCTGTTTCTTCTTCAACATGAGCACAGTAAGCCGGCTGGTTATGGATTTTCACCCGTGATGGGATCGATAAAATTCTTGTCTGGATATTGTATCATTGATGATAAGGTGGCCAATACGTCAGCGAACTCATTGAATTCTAGGCACATGTTTGAATTCTATCTTTGTGAATCTCTTCATTAACTCCTGCACATGATACAAGTATGGTAGTATCTTGGTGTTCTTCGTAGCCCATTCTCCTTGAACTTGGTGTACCAAACGATCCGAATCACCAATTACCAGCAGCTCTTGTATATTCATATCGATGGCCAGATTGAGCCCCATGATGGAAGCTTCATATTCTGCCATGTTGTTGGTGCATGGAAACCTAAGAATCGCGGATACAGGGTAATGTTGACTTATTTCTGATACCAAAACTGCTCCGATGCCCACTCCTTTATAGTTTGTAGCTCCATCGAAGAACATTCTCCAACTGCCATAAGCTTCAGCAATGTCCTCTCCTACGAATGATACTTCTTCATCAGGAAAATACGTTTTCAAGGCTTCGTATTCTCCTTCCACAGGATTTTCAGCAAGATAGTCTGCCAATGCTTGTCCTTTCACCGCCTTCTGAGTTACATAGACGATATCGAACTCACTTAACAGTATCTGCCACTTGGCTAACTTCCCGGTTGGCATGGGCTTCTGAAAGATGTACTTCAGAGGGTCCATCCTAGATATGAGGTACGTGGTATAGGAACAAAAGTAATGCCTCAATTTCTGAGCTATCCAGCAAGTGCATTCCAGCAGAGAGTATCGTGCTTCGTAAGGCGTGAACTTCTTACACAAGTAGTATATGGCTTGCTCCTTTCTTCCTGTCTCATCATGTTGTCCCAAAACACATCCGAAAGCTCCATCTAATATGGACAGATAGTGTAGCAAAGGTCTCCTAGGTTCCGGCGGGACTAGGACTGGTGGTGTGAACAGGTATTCCTTGATTTTGTCAAAAGCCTTCTAACAATCTTCGGTCCAACTCGTTTCAGCATCTTTCTTCAACATTTTGAAGATGGGTTCACATATAACTGTGGACTGTGCTATGAAGCGGCTGATGTAGTTAGGGCGTCCTAGGAAGCTCATCACGTCCTTTTTGCTCTTTGGTGGTGGTAACTCTTGGATAGCCTTAACTTTAGACGGGACCAACTCGATTCCTCGGCAACTAACAATGAATCCCAGCAGCTTTCCTGCGGGAAACTCGAATGTAGATTTTGCGGGGTTAAATTTTAGATTGTACCTTCTTAGCCTGTCAAAGAACTTTCTCAAGTCCGCTATGTGATCCGCAACCCTCTTGGACTTGATGATGACATCGTCAACATACACCTCTATTTCCTTGTGTATCATATCATGGAAGATGGTTGTGATGGCTCTCATGTAAGTAGCCCCAGCATTCTTTAGACTGAATGGCATCATCTTGTAGTAGTGACTCCCCACAGTGTAATGAAAGCTGTTTTCTCTGCATCTTCTTCGTCCATCCAGATCTGATGATAACCCGCGAAGCAATCTACAAAGGATTGGAGTTCATGCTTGGCGCAATTGCCGATTAGGATGTGTATATTTGGCAGTGGAAAATCGTCCTTGGGACTTGCTGTGTTTAAATTTGGATAGTCAACACACACCCTGACTTTCCCATCTTTCTTCGGAACTGGTACAATGTTGGCTAGCCAGGGTGGGTACTCAACTACCCTGAGGACCTTAGCTTTGATTTGCTTAGTGACTTCCTCCTTGATTTTCAGGCTCATGTCTGGTTTGATCTTTCTGAGTTTTTGCTTTACTGGCGGACACATTGTATTGGTAGGAAAGTTGTGAGCCACTATGGGTGTGCTCAGATCGGTCATGTCATCATTTGACATGAAAATATATCCTCATATTCCTTTAGGAAATGAATGCACTCTTCCTTCTCTGATGGTTATAAGTGAATGCTTACGCGAGTTTCCTTGACGGTTTCGGTGTCTCCCAAATTTATTGCTTCGGTCTCGACTAGGTTGGACTTAAGTTTATTCTCAAAGTTCTCAACCTCCCTGACAATTTCCTCAGGTATTTTATCCTCTTCTTCTGAGTCACTATCCTTATGTTGCGTTGTCTCATTACATGTCACAGTCATCGGTTCATCAGAAAAAGTAATAATAACGCTGTAGAAAGAAAATGTGAAAGAGAATAATGAATAATAAATAGCAATGCATTGATTAAATTTTGAAAATATCCGAAACAAGTACAGCTCGATGAATTGTGCAATTATTTTAAAACAAAATGCGTCTTTAAAACAAAATTACTGAAAACATCTGAAATGCCTAGCATGGCGATAGAAATAAATTAGGCAAAATGCCAAGTTACCCAGGGATTCGGCGGGCCCGGGATGGTGTGGCAGGCCAATTCCTGAGAATTAGCTCCATTCTCCACAGTCTGAATGGTGAGGCCTTCTTCCTCCTCCAGATCCGACTATTTATACAACAATGATTAGCATATTGGCACTTATTTCTCCAAATTAATGCACACAATCGTGGTTGCGTCCGTTGGGATAATGGAAAACCCGATGGACTTTTGGACGAGGCTTGTCTTAAAGGGTTATTATGTGGACAACATATTAACCCGGCTAGGTTTGACCATGATGCATGTACAATTAATCAGAGTAAGGTTTCTATAGAGGTCTAGGCTGGTACCCTCAAGTGGACAACTTGAAGGGGAAAGGCACAGAATCGTCGACTGCATCGCTGATCGACTAGTTTTACCGCAAAAACGCCTTTCTGAATTTAAAGGGTGATATATAGGAAGAGCGCAAACACTCATCAAGCGTTGCTATAGGGTTGATTATGCATGAGTGGAATATGATGTTCAGCATGATTTATGCAACAATAAATAACATGTTGTCACGTATTTGCACGTTAAAAAAATGATAAATGCGGTATTTAAATAATTGAGAGACGTTATGAAATAAAACAAGGAGACAAGTCAGTTTCAGTAGTAAAGGAAATCATGAATGCTTGAGAAATAGGAAATTAAATCAAAATAAGGGGGGAGGGGAAGGGTGCACATGTATTAACAGAATAAAGCATGCCTAAGACTAATTCACAAAAACAAGTTTGTTATGGTAAGAGCCTAAAATATCCCCAGCAGAGTTGCCATGATGCCGCGCCCCCTTTTTCCTCACGGGGTTCAGGTTTCGACATTCCTTTAAGACAACTCATTTCCTTTTGGGAATTGGGTATGGAATTTGAAGAGTCGCCACCTAACGAATTTAAGGTGCGTTAGGGCACCTAAAACAAATAATTCATAAACCGGTCTGCAGTATCATAGATTGGGTAAGGGCTCGAAATAACCTTGAGGGGAAGGTGTTAGGTACCCCTCGAGGTCCACAACGGTGGGTCCCAGCCAAACTTGAATTAGGTAAATTAGTCTTATAAGCAAACAAATCAATTTAGACAAATAGATATTACGTTTAAAACAAGGGGTAAAAGGGTGCTAGGTTTTTTAGCCTATAAGATCACTTTTGTGCAATACTTGGTAATCGTCCCCAAGTTGGGGTGCTACACATAGCATTAGCGCAGAGGTCAGCATATCCTTTACTACCCGATTACCCTCCCCTTAATTATTGTTACCTAAGCGCTCTAATAGTATCAAGTATGTGCCTTACGCGTGCATTACCCGTCCCTTGCCAGTGGCCTTGGAGGTGTTTAGGACCTCTATTTAAAGAAGTACTAGACTCGCCTATTTTGTTTAAAAAGGAGAAAACTAAGCGACAAACAAAAGTAAGATAGGACTATCAAATAAAGATACAATTAAAGGCTCATATTTACCTCCACGAATAGCAAACAATTGGATGCCTCAAACAAACAGTTTTAAACAATTTAAAAGTCCTATAGCAGGACATATAGATGAGCACAACATATGCAGCAGTTTTATTAAAGCGGGGCAGCAAATACCTAATCAATTTGCCTACTGATTTTATTACTTCTTGAATCTGGGCAGTTTCAAGCAGCAGGAAAATAACAGTTTTAAACAGAGAACTCAAGCAACCTACAAGATTGCCTAAATGATAAACATACATGATTTTTATAAACTAGGTGTCTAAACTGTAAACTGATTACTAATTATAGCGGTTGATTTTATCTTAAACCCGGTAGGCATGATTTCTAAGTGCTAAAACATGTTAAAATCCTATAGGCATGAGTCCTAAGTGTAGAAACTGATTTTTAAACTTATTGACATGGTATCTAAATGTAGAAACTGATTTTAAACCTTATAGGAGTGATAGCTAAATGGAGGAACTGATTTAATACCTAATAGACATGGTTTCTAGGCGAGTAAAGCATCAATCAATTGCCAAGCAGACATCAACAAGGAAATTCCCATGAAATGATTGCTAATGCACACATGAAGGTTTGAAGACATGATTATCGATGCAAAATTGAGTAACGGCTTGGAAGAAGGTTTTCTAATAATGAAAATTCAGGATTCATGCATGCTGATTAACACCAAGCAAATTGACATATTATGATATCCAAATTCCATAGCACTCAATAGGACCTAGTGATGCTAACTAGAAGCAATAGACAGTAAGCACATAAGTTTAAAGAGCCATACTACATAGTACTGGATAAATTAGAAGGACTCACACTGACTTAAAACAGTAGACATGAATGACATAGAACTTAAATGCAGGAGTAGTTATGCTAATTCATAGAAAGGGCAGGGATTTAATTACACAGAAGTGGTCATACTAATTGAGGCCAATGGACAGTAAAGATAAGAGTCTAAATGCCTAAGTAAGCATGCCGGTTCAAGGCAATAGACAGGTAATGATTGACGCTTAAACACAGAACTAGACATGTTGATTAAAGCAATAAACAGGAAGGATACAGACTTAAACACAGAAGTAAACATGCTAATCGAAATATAGAAGAGACACGGATTCAACAGAAGTAAAGCAGCAGATGAGAGAGCACATAGGTTGAAGCTTCATAGTATAATGAACGACATTAGGAATAGGAGCATACCAGTTAAAGATGGTAAATATAGAAGATGAAAGATATGCAGAACTCAGTGGTCTAGCCTTGGCTTTCAGCCGGCTAGGCAGTGTAATGAACACAAGTAGCAGAGAGGTTTTGAGAGAAAAGTTTTGTGTGTGTGTGTGTGTGTGTTTATTTTTAACTATGTTCGTGTCTTGAAGGAAAAGTAATGAGAGTATATATAGCACTTAGTGAGGTAAAACAAATAAGGTAAAGAGGAAATCACAGTTCGTAAAAAAGAAGGGTAATCAAATAAAATCAATCAGCCAATTAGGGAATCAATTCCTATAGAGAAATCCGGAAGAGACCCCTTAAATTGGGGAGGGTCAACTAACGGTTCATAACTAGGGCTCAAATAAGGCAAGAAATTTATCTCATACCATATAGGTCAATCAGATCCCCAAACCATACTAATAGTTTAATTAAGGCAAGTATAACTAATTAAGGTCACAAATAATGAAATAGGTAAAATCACAGAAAACACTTATTTTAATAGGAAACTATTATTCGAATCCCTAATAAAAATCAATCAGTATATTAGGTTGACAGAAATAAACAAATAATGGGAAGAAAATTGAAGAAATCAGTGCAATAACAGAACAAGACCTAGGGTTTAAAGAACATATACAAAATTAACCAAACGAGTAAAGGATAATCAGATTAAACACTTGAAAGTTTGAAAAAGATAACCTTTTGAAGAAACTTGGGACGAAAACCCTAATTTCAGATAAGCACTGAAATAGGAATAGTAATAACAAAAGTATAAAATGTTGGGCTGGTGTAATTTAACTAACACGGAATTAAAAGGGCTATTTGTTAAATACCCAATTAAATAGTAAAAATAATTTGTAAAAATAATTAGCAGATTATAAAAATGTTTTTCATGCATAAAAATGATTTAAGATAATTACTCAACAGTATAAAAATATATAAAAAGCTATTTTCTAGTGAAATAATCTAGTAATGCATGCATGGGCTATTGTTGCAAAGTTATTATCAAAAATATAAATGCGGATTTTTATGAAATAATTAGGCTTAGTATAAATATAAATAGTAAAATTAAATCATAAAAAATGTTATAAAATCATTTGTGATGCAATCAGTAATTGTTTATATAATTAAAATATTGGGATGAATTAATAAAAATCCTTAAAAATGCAGAAATTATGGTTAGTTGATGTTAATGTATTATTTTTAAGGTATATATGTACTTCGAAAATGTTATAAGGAAAAGTCGGGTATTAACAGCTGGTATATCACCAAACCACAAATAAAGGAGGAGATGGTAGTTCATACCGGTTGATAAGTGTGGATGTTAACCACTTATTAGTACCTTCTTGCTTTAGTTGTTAGCTCGAAAGTAGTGATTTTTGTTTCTGAATCTAATGAAAACGTGTGAATTGTAGGTATGCTGGAGGATATAAGCTCAATGAAGAAATCTAACTCAAAAAGGAGATGTCCCAGCTCAAATAGTCAAAGAGGACAAGTGCAAAGAGTTGTGCGGTCCATAGAATGTATTTTGCAGCCGCAAATGCAGATGCGGTCCGCATAAAGTAAAGTGCGGCCACACACTGACCCCTGAAGCTTCAGAAGATCCTAGCAGAAGTGCAGTCCACACACCAGCATGTGCGGTCACCTTTGGAGCTCGCACTGACAAGATTGAGAGATCAGAGGAGATGCAAAGAGCATGTTTGAAGCTTCCTTGAAGCGCGGAGCGCAGCCGAATTGTGCGGCTGCAGAAGCTGAAACGCGGTCTGCATCAAAATTCTGCAGCCGCAGAAGCTGAAGTGCAGCCGCATAAGGCTATGTATGGTTGTAGAATTTCTCCAACTGACAATCACTACAAGGGCAGCAAACTGAAGTACAGACCGCATATGCAATTTTGCGCCAGCATAACCTCCTGAATGGAATTTTTGTTAGCAAATTTCATAGCACTATAAATAGACGGGAAATAATTTTTCAGGGTAACTTTTATACTGTAGCAGTTGTAAGCGGTTAGACTTAGCCATTTTGGGCAATTTGTGACTACTATTAGAGAAGACCCATTAATTTTACCTTTAAATTTTAGTTTTACTTCTTCTTTTTTATTTTATATGTCTATGATTATGCGTAGCTGGATTTTATCTAGGGTTGTGACCCAATCCTTGTGTGTAAAACTTATGACTATGTAATATTAATGCTTGTTATTGATTGAGTGTATGTTATTTAGCCTTTTTATGCTTTATATCTAGAATTAATGGTTGCAAACACTGATTTATGCCTATTTGACTTAGTTCTTACTTGAGAAAGAGGAACCTAGTCTAGGAAAACTGGGCTGACGAGAAATTAAACTAGATAAAGTTTTGATTAGTTTAATTAAATGATTTGAACTAGAGATAGGCACAATCCCACCTGGACTCATATCAATTATTTAGATTGCTACCCATTTGGTCTTCAGAAAGCCATTTTGGGTATAATCACTCTTTCGCTGAGAGGTATTTAGTGGGTACTTGAGCATTGAGAGTCATAACATACCCCGATCTATCAAAAAAGTATGGATTTACTCTACCCATTAGGTTTAAACCTAGGTAAAGGTTACAACCCTGGGTTTTTTCCTTATTTGATTAAAACAACAAAAATATTTCACTCACTATTTGCTTACTAGTTAGTTCAATCTCTTAAAAGTTAATTTAGGTAACAATTACCCACATTGGATTTTATAATTGCAACGACTGTTTCATACATTTTAACTACTTAAACTCCCCGACGTGATCATTTTTTGGCTCCGTTGCCTTGAAGTTTTACGGTGTTAGCCATATACTTGAGTTCGTTTCTTGAAATATCACTTTTACTTTCATGCTTCTAATTTTTTGAAGTGATTGTACGTTCCAAATGACGAACAACGAACTTGGAAACATGCCATTGGGAGAGGTGGATGGCGAAGAGGATTAAGTTGATGAAATTCCACAAGCTCCACAACAAAACTACCGAGGCCGTGGGAAACAAGACAATGTGCCTCCACTTCCCCCACCTCTACCACCACCACAACCACAAGTGGCGCAACATCGGATTTTTCCCAATGAAGGTTATGCATGTGCCATAGTCCCCCCTCGCATTAGGATGAAAAACTTATAAATTACCAATGTAATGCTCACCTTGCTTGAGCAATGAGGTTTTTTCACTTAGGCACCGAGTCAAAATGCCTACAAGCATTTGAAAGGTTTTGTGGACATGTGTTGGGGGAGAAATAAAATAAATGTTTCGAAAGAGGATTTGCGGTTAAGGCTTTTCCCCTTCCCACTAAGTGGTAAATCTTTGGATTGGTTGCAACGTCTGCCTAATCATTCTATTCATACTTGGGATGGATTGGTAGAAAAATTTATTTTAAAGTTTCTCTCTCTCGGGCACATGGCTACTCTACGGGATGAAATATTGGCTTTCAAGCAAGAGACTAATGAACCTTTGCATGAAATTTGGGAGCAATATCGAACAATGGTGAAGGAGTGCCCGAATAATGATATGACCGACGACATGATCCAAATTTTTTTCTACCATGGTATTAATATTACGAATCAATGTGTGGTCAATCAATTGACTGAGGAAATTTTATGACAACACCTTATGCGGAGGCATGTGAGATTCTTGATGAGATGGCGGAAACTTCTTTGTCTTGGCAATCCCGAGCTAATCTTTCCCAAGGTGATCCCAACATGATCAATCTTTATAATGAGTTGCAAGACCATGGGCAAGCTATTGTCGAATTCACCACAACCATGACTCAACTTCATCAAACCCAAGCACCTATGCAAGTTCATGGTATGGGGGGAGTGAATGTGTTGGTCAACAAGAAGAGGACTCAAGGTCCACAATTTCAATCCAGAGTGGAGAATTATGCACAGGATGATGGTAGCTATGGCCAAGATAACTCTTATCAAGCAGTTAATATTTAAGGAAAACCTTTTAAAAGCAGAATAAAATTCGCAACTCAATACAAATCTCTCCTAAAACTGGGGTGTCATAGAGTACATGAGCATCTATACAGAGATATAGTCTACGACAATGTCTAGAGAATAAGAATTGAAACATAAATAAAGATAGGTAAGGAGAATCAAGGTCTACGACTGCCATGCACCTACCTCAATATTCTCCAAAGATCCTGACTCCACAACTCAACATCCGTTGTGACCAGAAGCACCTAGATTTGCACACAAGGTGCAGGGTGTAGTGTGAGTACAACCAACTCAATAAGTAAAAAATCCAACCTTTGGACTGAAAGTAGTGACGAACTCAGCCGATACAGTTCAATATAGAAATAATAGTGCAAAAATGTAGACATGCTTTCAAGTTCAACAATTATACTCATAACAGTAAGGTAGATCAAGTCTAAATTATATGAAGAATATAACTTCTCTACTTCTACATGCCAATGCACATGTTGTATGTGATGCACCATGCTGAAAGCCTCATGTGCTCACGCACTCAATATTCTCCATCACTCAGTACTGTATATGGCCAATCCGCCTAGGGAAGATCCATCCCGTAATATATACATCAACTGACCATCAGTCACTCAGTACTAGGTAAAGCCAATCCAGCATATGGGGAAGATCCATCCCCGGGTATAAATGCTTCGGACAAGGTCCATGTCCAGGAAAGATCCATCCCTCAATATAATCAACTGTGCTCACTAGGGGAGTGTGCAGACTCCGGAGGGGCTCCTTCAGCCCAAGCACTATCATAAATCAGTAAAACCTGTTGTGGTGTGCAGCCCGATCCCATAAATGTTGCTCATAATCAAGCCCTCGGCCTCACTCAGCCGTCAATATCTCCAGTCTTTCTCTCATGGGCTCACAATGTCATGAAACTAGCCCGAAAATGATGATATGATGTATCAATGTATAGTAACAAAGACTGAGACATGATATGTAATGAATGATTATGACTGAGTACGGAATTTCAATGAAATCAATAAGTCAACAATAAGAAACCACCACTATAGGTCCCAACAGTACTAGCATATAGCCTAAACATGATCTTTATCATGATTGACAGCTCAATTACTTTATCACATGGTGAAAACACGGATATCAACAAGATAAACCCACTATATAGTTCCATGGAATTGACCATGATCATAATTCTCATGGTGCACCCCCGCACGCCCCTCACCTCAACACCAATCATATAGCATGTAATTCGGGGTTATGGACCCTCAGAACCAAGTTTAGAAGTGTTACTTACCTCAATCCGAGAAAACCTCTACTCCAATACACCTTTTCCTCGCAAATCAGCCTCTAAATGTCCCAAATCAAACCACAAATAGTATGATACAATCAATACGGGCTAAAGGAATCAATTCCATAAGAAAATACAAAGTTATAAATCAAAAATCTGAAATCGGCTCAAAGCCGGCCACCAAGCCCACGTCTCGAAATCCATCAAAAATCAAAAAATCCAAAATCCCATTCAACCACAAGTCCAACCATATAAATTTTATCAAAATCCGACACCAAATCGCCACCTAAATTCCTAAATCAAATTCTCCAAATTCCTAGCCTCAAACCCCCAAATTTCACCTCAAAACCACACAATCTAGGTTGGAAAATCAATGAGGAAACAAAATTATTAATCAAAAACGAGCACAAGGAACTTACCTCAAGAATATCCTCAAAAACCCTCTCAAAAATTGCCTTAGACCGAGCTTGGAATGTCCATAATGAAGAAAAATTGCGAACCCTTGTTTTTAGATATTCTGCACAAGCTTTCCGCACCTGCGACAACTTAGCCGCTTTTACAGCGTCGCAAAGCCGACCTCTCAACCGCATCTGTGATTCCTTCTGCCCATGCGGTCCCTAACCTCATTCATGCGGGTTCGCTTCGGCGAGCCTTGAGTCCGGTTCTACGGAACCCAGTCAGCTGCCTATTTCCGCTTCTGCGGTACCCAGCCGCATCTGCGGTAACGCAGGTGCGGGAAATCCTTCACACCTGTGACAACCTGATCACACCCCTCCAACTTCGCACCTGCGCATCCATGCCCGCACCTGCGAGCTCGCACCTGCGATCAAAGCTCAGCAGATGTGGTTACACCAGCAAAACCCAACATCTGCAGTCTCCCAACTTTAACTCTTGATTCGTTAACCACCAGGAATCAACCCGAGGCCCTTGGGACCTCAACAAAACATGCGAACAAGTCCTAAAGCATGATACAAACTTAGTCAAGCCCTCAAATCACCTCAAATAACATCAAAAACACGAATCGAACATAGATTCAAGCCTAGTGAACTAAGTAATTTCTAACTTCTACAAATGACGCCAAAACCTATCAAATCAAGTACGAATGACCTCAAATTTTTCGGACAAGTCACAAATGACACCACATACCTACTCCAATTTCTAGAATCCCAATTCGACCTCGATATCAAAAGGTTGATCCCCCGTCAAACTTTCTAAATTTGCAACTTTCGCCGTTTCAAGCCTAATTCAACTATGGACCTCCAAATCACAATCCGGACACGCTCCTAAGTCCAAAATCACCTAATGGAGCTAACGGAACCATCAAAACTCTAATCTTGAGTAGTTTACACATAAGTCAACAACCGGTCAACCTTTTCAACTTAAGCTTCCAACTTTGAGACTAAGTGTCTCAATTCATTCTGAAATCCCTCTGGACGGAACCAACTAACCCGATAAGTCACATAATATTTATAGAGTATAAAATGAGCAATAAATAGAGGAACGAGGCTACAACTCTCAAAACGATCGGCCGGATCATTACAACAAATATCGCAAGCTCTTAATACTCGTCCTAAGGGTGCATTACCAAGTGATACGATAGTAAACCCAAATGGTGGTAGTAATAGAGGGCATGCTATGGCGATTATCATAAGAAGTGGAAGAGGCGGGAATGCACCCACCTCAAATGAAAAGCAACTTGTGGATGATGACCAAGTGATCCAAGCGGAGGAAATTCCACGCAATGATGTTCAAGTACATGATGAGGTTCGAATTGACATTGATCATAGTGTGACGGAGACCCAAGAGGAGGTGAACCAGTCTAGGGAACACATTATTGACATACTGGAACCGGTGGTGCAAAGGTCAAAGCCCCTACCTCCTTATCCTCAAAGACTTGCTAAACAAAATGGTATAAATCAATTCAACAAGTTTATTCAAATGATGAAAGGTCTCTCCATCAATGTGCCTTTGGTAGAAGATTTGGAACAAATGACCGGTTATGCCAAGTTTATGAAATATCTTGTGACCAAGAAGATGTCGGCGAATTTTAAAACTATCAAGGTCACTCATCAAGTGAGTGCAATTGTTCATTCTGTGGCTCCTAAGTCAGAGGATCCCGGTGCTTTTACAATTCCTTGTACTGTTGGAAGTGCTGATTTTGCTAAAGCTCTTTGTGATCTTGGGACGAGTATCAATTTGATACCTTTCTCATTGTTCAAAACTTTGGGGGATTGGGAAACCAAGACCCACATATATGAGGTTGAAAATGGCCGATCGTACTATGAAGAGGCCATTGGGAGTGATTGAGGATGTTTTGGTACGAGTTGATAAATTTATCCTTTTGGAGGACTTTGTGATTCTAAACTGTGAGGTAGACTATGAAGTGTCTATCATTCTTGGGAGACATTTCCTTGCTACGGGTAAAGTCCTTTGTGATGTGGTAGCCGGAGAACTCACTTTTCGGGTTGGTGATAAACAAGTGATATCCCATGCGTGTAAGTCTATGCGTCAACCACATAGCAGTGAAGTCTATTCTTTTGTGGACTTGGTGACCAATGTCATTACTGATGACACAAGTGCTACATTTAATGTTGGTGATATGTTGGAAGACATTTTTCTCAATTTTGATGATGATGAGATGTATGGTTTCATGGAATGTGTAAACTCTTTGCAAGGAAAGATGTCTTACAACTATGCACCCCGGAAGTTATCTTGACAACAGGGAGACTCCTCCTACAAAGCATTATATTGAAGAGCCACCTATTTTGGAGTTAAAACTATTTCTACATCACCTTCGGTACGAATTTCTTGGCCCTTGTTTTACTCTACCAGTTATTCTTTCCTCTTGTTTGACTAACGTGCAGGTTGATTCCATATTGACGGTGTTGCAAAAGGGGAAGAAAGCTATTGGGAGGACATTGGCGGACATTCAGGGTATAAGCCCCGCATTTTGCATGCACAAGATCAAATTGGAGGATGGTGCCAAACCGTCCATTGAACATCAAAGAAGACTTAATGAAGCAATGCAAGAGGTGGTCAAAAAGGAGATTATCAAGTGATTGGTTGCCTGGGCTGTCTACCCCATTTCCTATATTTATGGACTTCTCCGGTTCAATGTGTCCCAAGGAAGAGGGGCATGATGATTGTTACCAATGGTAAGAATAAGTTGATTCCTACAAGAACGGTCACCAGTTGGAGAGTATTGTAAGCTCAACAAAGTCAAAAGGAAGGATCACTTTTCTCTTCCTTTCATGGATCAAATGTTTGATAGGTTGGCCGGCCGTGCTTTCCATTCTTTTCTTGATGGGTACTTGGGCTAAAACCAAATTCTTATTGCCCCGGAAGATCAAGAGAAAACCACTCTTACATGCCTATATGGTACTTTTTCTTTCAAACGGATGCATTTTAGTTTATGCAATGCACCAACAACTTCTTAACGGTGTATGATGGCTATTTTCACGGACATGGCGGTAGAATACCTTGAGGTCTTCATGGATGACTTTTCGGTGGTTGGAGATTCTTTTGACGATTGTTTTGATAATTTACAATCTGATACTCAATTGGGAGAAATGTCATTTCATGGTTGAGGAAGGCATTGTTCTTGGCCATAAGATTTCAAAGAATGTCATTGAAGTGGACAATACAAAGATTGAAGTTATCTCTAAGCTTCCACCCCCCACCTTAGTGAAGGGTGTGCGGAGTTTCTTTGGCCATGCTGGTTTCTACCGGCAATTTATCAAGGATTTCTCTAAGGTGGTGAACCCTTTGTGCAAACTTCTTGAGAAGGATGCCAAGTTCCATTTACATAATGATTTTATGAGAGCTTTTGAACAATTGAAGCTTAAGTTGATAACTACTCTTATCATTACCTTTCCAACTTGGAGTTTGCCGTTCGAGCTCATGTGTGATGCAAGTGATGTAGTGGTTGTGGCTGTTTTGGGGCAACCTATTAAAAAAGTTTTTCATCCAGTTTACTATGCTAGTAAGACCATTAATAGTTCCTAAGTCAACTATATCATTACTGAGAAAGAGCTCCTTGCTATTGTGTTTGCTATTAAGAAGTTCCGCTTATACGTGATGGATGCCAAAGTTATTGTACACACGGATCATGCAACACTTCGTTATCTTATGAGCAAAAAGGATTCTAAATCTCGGTTGATGAGATGGGTGCTTTTGTTGCAAGAGTTTGATATTGACATCTAAGACAAGAAGGGAAGTAAAAATAAAGTGGCGCACCACTTATCTCGTTTGGAGAAGGGAAGGCCACATGATGGCCTTTAAATCAATGACTCTTTCCCTGATGAGCATCTTTTGGCACTTTCAATGAAAGAGGTACCGCGGTTCGCGGATTTGGTAAATTTTCTTGTGAGTGGTTAATACCCAATTTTTCTCTCATATTTTAAATACATATACATATACCTTCAATGTAATGCATATACATCATCATTTGATTTACAAACATACACAAGTATTTTTCATAATTTTCCATGATTTTTGAAGATTAAAATCAATTTATTTCCATATTTTATTATATAAATGTCCAATAATTACCCTATAAATTATTTTTATGATGAATTAATCATCCAAACTTATCATTTGTACCACCATGTTTTTTAATATTTTTAGTGCATTTTTTATAATTACATTTGCATTTTTAAGGCTAAATTGCACATATTTGCAATAATAGCCCATATTAATGTATAATTACGTTATTTATGCAGAAAATGATCTTTTATATTTTTATAACGGTAAGCAATTATTTTGAATCATTTTAGTGCACAAATGATATATTTATTATTTATTAATTGCTTTGATAAATTATTTATTTATTAAATATGGGATATTTAAAAACTAGCCTAAATTCCTACCTAGATTCTTACCTAAAACGACCCAATACACCAGCCCAATACCCTTGGCCTAACACCATTGGCCCAGTCCCTTACCCATTTTATTAAACCTGACCCAACATCTGCTTAAATACCAGTTGTTGATTAAAAATGATCAACGACTCACAAGCATTCCCCCCTTTTCATATATCACTAACCCCCAAACCCTAACCTTATTTTCCCAAACCCGCCGCCTCTCTAATCTCCTCCTCTGAAGAACCCTAGCCCGTCACCTCACCAAAATCATCTCCTAATCCCGTTCCTAATTGGATTTTCTTCCCATTTACTTACCATTTCGACATATTTCCTTTATTGGGTGAGTCTTTACGGAATAACCTAGTCCTTGCCTAAACATGGCAAGTATCCCTACTTTGATTATGTCCTAATTAATCTTTGTCTCTTGAATCTGGATGATATTAAGTCCACACACGTTATTTTGCAACTTGTGAGCCCGATCTGTTAAGATCTTGCTTAACCCTAAGGTTAGGGTTTACAGATCCTCTTTGTTTCGAACCAAAATTGGTTCAGACCTTGATTTTATGTATTATCTCGTCTTTATACGCCCTATTATATATAAATCTGTCTATTTTCTGCCGATTTTTTTTACTTACCCTAAATTAGGGTTTCAGATCCTTCTTAATCGAACCAAATCCGGTTCGCTTTTGTGCTTCTTTTTGAATAATTTCCTGTCTATGTTCATCTTATGCAATATAATTCTTTTATCTTTATTTTCTGCCGATTTTGTGTAGTTTACCTAAAAATTAAGGTTTTCAGATCTCTTTGAATTGAACCAAAATGGGTTCGATTTTTTGATTCTAAGTGTTATTATGTCTATGTTCATCCTATTTTCTACCTTGTGATCGATTTTGTTATATTTCTGTCAATATATTCTTTCCCTGAAATTAGGGTTTACCTATTCCCCCTAAATCCGATTTTATTGCTTTTGCATGCTATGGTTTCCTTATTTATGTTCAATTTTACAGTGTTTCCTTGTTTACTTGTTAATTTATGCCACTATATAAACCCCTTCCCCCTTTCCCTTTAGGACAGACATGGAAATCATTATAATCTCGCTAGATATTAAACTTTACTCTGTTATGTGGTTCTGCACTTTGGTCTTGGCCGGCTGAAAGCCAAGGACATTAAGTTTTGGGATTTTACTTCTCATTGACAATTCAAAACATTGTGGGTTTTGTTCTTTTCTTGTATTTCTCGTTTAACTGGTTAGTCACTTAACTTCAGCACTGACATTCTTACATATCCGTGATTGGTACATGTTATTATTGTTGAATCCATGATCCAATATGCATAAGAGTGATATTTTTGCATTATTTTTGTTAGTTGTGTATGTATTAGCCACTTTAGCACTTGTTTGCTCCTAGTGTTGTTCTGAAGTTACTTGAACTCCGTCAAGGTTTATCCAGTCAGTGTGTCAACCTTCGAATGCATATGAACATATCTATCCCCTTACCCTGAATCCCTGCAGTGAATGCCTCACATTTGCAACTCTTGTTGCTAGTTATAATTTGCTTCTTTACTACTATGTCAACATGATCACTCGATCCCCACACCCCTCTAATGTCTGTTTGTAATGACTGTCTCATCATGCTTGAATTACTACTTTGAAATAAACCTTTGATAACTAGATCACCTTTGTGTAGATCATCATGACATGTTATCTGCTATCCAACATGATTTTATTGAGTATAGGTGTTTTAAATTATGACTGTAAGTTCCCCCTTTTTCTAATGTGATGCCCTCCCCCTTTATATGATGTTCTAGTTTCTTGATATTAACATTAGTTTAAGTACTTAGCCTACCTCAAGCATGATCTAAGTCATTCTGCTCTCATTGCTTTGCCAAACTTGCAAACATGCTCTGCCATTTTTAGCCTAAAATGTGTTTTCTTGATATTGAACCTATGCTTTTAAGTGTCTGCTTGTTGACTCAATCTGCTCTGTTTAAATCTCTTAATTTCTATCCCTCAACCTTAGACCTTTCTCTTTCACCTGTTGCTTGAGTTCTTTGAATCCTATTCTTGGCCGGCTGAAAGCCAAGGCTATTTGGGTTCTGTCCTTTGACCTCTCTAGTGTGAGGACTGCTCAGGGTCCACTTGAGGCTCTTGTGAACTCTGACACACTAGGATTTGGTCTCTAGTTCCTCGTCTAAATGATCTTTGTTAGCTTCCCTAGTGTGAGCACTGCCCTGGGTTCCTGAAGCCCTTAGGAACTCTGACTGTCACGACCCGGATTTCCCACCATCGGGATCGTGATGGCGCCTACTCGTGGTAGCTAGGCAAGCCAACTTATTTACCTTTCATTAATAAATAAATCTGTTAACAATCTATAGAATCAATAAGAAATATGGAATTTAATAATAATAATAATAGTGGAAGTCTAGTTTATAAGTCTGAATCCAAACGCGGAATAGTCAACAATAGCCTCTACCCAAGATTTGGTGTCACATTACTCACGAACTGCTACGAATTTACTAAATACAAAGGGATGAAAGAAACATATAAGCTGTCTGTCTCGAAAACAATGAGGCAACAGTCTAAAGAGAACATAAGGAAGAGACACCGAGCCTGCGGACGCCTGCAAGGCTACCTCGGTCTCGTAAAGTGAAAGCCTGCTCCCGTACTAATGCTGCTGCTCCTCAAAACGTGGACCTGTGCAGAAATTGCACAGAAGTGTAGCATCAGCACAACCGACCCCATGTGCTGGTAAGTGTCTAGCCTAACCCCGGCGAAGTAGTGACGAGGCTAGACTGGACATCACATAAACCTGTGCAGCTATAAATATACAACGGTATCGAAATACCAGGCAAGTAACAATGTGGGAGGGTAAACATGCTATGGGGAGATAACAATATCAACAGTAATCCAAAGTAACCAACTAATGCAGCTTAGAATTATAGTGAACAAGAACCAATACTCAAAATAAACACATGATATCAATAACTGTTGCGGCGTGCAACCCGTTCCACAATTACCATTGTTGCGGCGTGCAACCCGATCCACAAATACCACTGTTGCGGCGTGCAACCCAACCCATATCATTTATCACATATTATTGTTGCGGCGTGCAACCCGATCCTCATATATTATTGTTGCGGCGCGCAACCCGATCCACGAATACCACTGTTGCAGCGTGCAAACCGATCCTTATCATTCAACAGTCTGGCTCCCCAAACAACAGTCACAAATAAGGGGCATACAATAACCAAATATTTGAAGATATCCCGGCAAGGGAAAGAACCAACAAGTTCAACCAAACATCCCGTCAAGGGAATAATCAACAGCGCTTTCTCTTTCTTACTTTTCTTATGTTATAATCCACTTAACCATTTTTGAGCCAACGCTCCAAAGAATCAAGTCATTTCATATACCTTCAATATTCGTATCACAATTCGAGCCAATGCTTCTAGCAATCCACGATCATATCATCGTTCACATATTATTCACAACATATAGAAATCTTCCAATAAACACGAAATTTACAACCAATTCATGATAATCTCATTATAAGGACTCACGGTCATGCTAGACACTAATGTATAGATACTCGTCACCATGCCTATACATCGTACTCGATCATATAGCAATTAGCAACAAGACTCAACTCCTATTCCCTCAAGCTAGGGTTAAACCAAACACTTACCTCAAAGCCTTGAAATCCACATAATCCTCAACTATCGCTTTACCTCGCGGTTCCACCTCCAATTCGCTCGAATCTAATCACAAATTGCTTAATTAATTTAATAAACACTATATGAAACAATTTGAATGCATAAATTCGGTTTCCCAAAAATTCCAAAAATGCCCCCCGGGCCCACATGGTCAAAACTCGAGGTTCGAACCAAAATCCGGTTACCCATTCCCCCACGAGTTCAACTATATAATTTGTTTTGAAATCGGACCTCAAATCGAGGCCCAACTCCCCAATTTATGAAAAACCTAGGTTCTACCCAAAAACCCCAATTCAACCCATGAAAATCCTTGATTTCAAGTAGAAAACATGTTTAATGATGTTAAAAGTTGAAAGAATTGAGTAAAAATCAACTTACAAATGATTTGGGATGAAGTTTGCTCTTGAAAAATCGCCTATGGTGTTTGGGTTTTGAAAGAATGGTGAAAAGTGATGAAAATTCAACCAAGTATAAAATTTGCTGGGCCTCGGATATGGGAAATGCGAACATTTTAGTTCGCATTTGCGAACTTGGGTCTGGAGGCAATTTTCGCAGTTGCGAAAATTACGTCGCATTTGCGATGACCCTTACCTCGCATTTGCGAGCCTTTTCCCGTATTTGCGAACACAGAGGGAAAATGGGGCTATCGCATTTGCGAAGGAAGACGTCGCATTTGCGACTGGGCGGCCCTCGCATATGCGAACATATTGTCGCATTTGCGACCCAAGCAAAGTCTCCCCTTTTTCGCATTTGCGATCAAGTGGTCGCATTTGCGATATCGCATTTGCGATATCGCATTTGCGATCATTTCTTCGCAAATGCGAAGACACCAGCACTGAAAATACCATATTTTTAAAAATGAGAAAATGCAATCCGATGCCTATCCAAAACTCACCCGAGCCCTCGGGGCTCCAAACCAAACATGAACACAGCCTCAAAAACATCCCACCGACTTACTCACGCGATCAAATCGCCAAAATAACATTATGTTCATAGAATCAAGCCTCAAAACTCATGATTTTCTTCTAAACTTCATAAACTTCCACTTTAGATATTTAGCTCCGAAACACGTCAAATGACGTCCGATTTCGACCAAACTTTACAGAAAGCGCTTAAACAATATATAATACTTGTTCCCGGCGTCGGAACCAAAATACGAGCCCGATACCACAATCTTTTAATCAATTTTCTTTTCCAATTTCCTTAATAATTTCAGAAAAACAATTTCACAGAAAAATTCTTTCCTCGGGCTCTAGACCTCGGAATTCGATTCCGGGCACATGCCCGAGACCCATATTTTTCTACGGACCTTCCGGGACCGTCCAATCTCGGGTCCGGGTCCGTTTACCAAAAATATTGACCAAAGTCAACTTTAATCATATTAATATCAAAATTCTTAAAAATTTTCACAGAATTCACATATTTCAACATAAAAGCTTTCTGGCTACGCGCCCGGACTGCGCACGCAAATCGAGGCAAGTAAATATGAGGTTTTTGAGGCCTCGAAAGCACGGAATGAATAAAAAAACAGGTGATGACCCTTTGGGTCGTCACATTCTTTACCTCTAAAACAACCGTTCGTCCTCGAACGGACAGAAGAAAGAAGTACCTGAGTCGGGGAAAAGATGGGGATAACGGCTCCGCATATCAGACTCGGACTCCCAGGTCGATGCCTCAGGGGGCTGACCTTTCCACTGAACATGAACAGAAGGAAAACTCCTAGGCCTCAACTGACGAACCTGCCGGTCTAGAATAGCTACCGGCTCCTCCTCATAAGATAAATCCTTGTCCAACTGGACAGTGCTGAAATCTAACACATGGGTAGGATCGCCGTGATACCTCCGAAGCATAGACACATGGAAAACTGGATGCACGGTTGATAAGCTAGGTAGCAATGCAAGTCTATAAGCCACCTCTCCCACTCGATCAAGAACCTCAAACGGGCCAATGTACCTAGGGCTAAGCTTGCCCTTCTTTCCAAATCTCATCACGCCCTTCATAGGCGACACCCGGAGCAATACCCGCTCACCAACCATGAAAGCTACATCTGGAACCTTACGATCTGTATAGCTCTTTTGCCTAGACTGAGCTGAACGAAGTCTGTCCTGAATGACCTTGACCTTCTCCAAGGCCTCCTGAACAAAATCTGTACCTATCAACCGAGCCTCTCCCGGCTCGAACCATCCAATCGGAGACCGACACCGCCTACTATATAAGGCCTCATAAGGAGCCATCTGGATGCTCGACTGGTAGCTGTTATTGTAGGCAAACTCTGCTAATGGAAAGAACTGATCCCATGAATCTCCAAAGTCAATAACACAAGCCCGGAGCATATCCTCCAAAATCTGAATAGTCCGTTCGGACTGACCGTCCGTCTGGGGATGGAACGCTGTGCTCAACTCGACCCGTGTGCCCAACTCTCGCTGGACTGCTCTCTAGAAACGCGAGGTAAACTGCGTACCCCAATCCGATATGATAGATGCCGGCACACCATGAAGGCGAACAATCTCCCGGATGTAAATCTCAGCTAACCTCTCGGATGAATAGGAGACTGTCACTGGAATGAAATGCGCTGACTTGGTCATCCTATCAACAATGACCCAAATAGCATCAAACTTCTTCCGAGTCAACGGAAGTCCAGTAATGAAATCCATGGTAATCCTCTCCCACTTCCACTCGGGGAGCTCAATCCTCTGAAATAAACCAGGCCTCTGATGCTCATACTTGACCTGCTGACAGTTCAAACACCGAGCCACATACGCAACAATATCCTTCTTCATCCTACGCCACCAGTAATGCTGCCGCAAGTCCTGATACATCTTCGCGGCGCCCGGGTGAATAGAGTACCGGGAACTATGGGCCTCCGCTAAGATCAACTCTCGAATCCCATCAACATTGGGCACACAAACTCGACCCTGCAATCTCAAAACACCATCATCATCTAAGGTCACCTTCGTGGCACCTCCACGCTGCACCGTGTCTCTCAGGACACACAAATGGGGATCATCAAACTGTCGATCACGGATACGCTCCAATAGAGAAGAACGAGCGACCGTGCAAGCCAACACTCTGCTAGGCTCAGAAATATCTAATCTCACCAATCGATTGGCCAAAGCCTGAATATCTAAAGCAAGCGGTCTCTGGCTGACCGGGATATAAGCAAGACTACCCATGCTGGCAGACTTCCTACTCAATGCATCGGCCACCACATTGGCCTTACCCGGGTGATATAAGATAGTAACATCATAATCTTTCAACAACTCTAGCCATCTCCTCTGCCTCACATTCAACTCCTTCTGCTTGAACAGATACTGCAGGCTCTTGTGATCCGTGTACACCTCACACGTTGCGCCATAT
>NC_031997.1:29344863-29347513 GCF_001879085.1 Nicotiana attenuata
CCAGTCGAGGCTGCTTCATTGACTTGGACCCAACTCTCGGACATGTTTATGAGAGAGTTTGTTCCCCAGAGCCTCAGAGATTCATGGCGCGCAGAGTTTGAGCACTTGCGTCAGGGTGCTATGACAGTTTCAGAGTATGCCATCCGTTATACCAGATTGGCCAGGCACGCACCGGCTTTGGTTGCTACAGTTCGAGAGAGAGTTCGCAGGTTCATTGAGGGCCTTATTCTGCCCATCAGGTCTAGCATGGCTCCAGAGTTGGAGATGGACATTCCTTATCAGCAGGTAGTGAGCATTGCTAGGAGGATTAAGGGTATGCTCGCCAGGGAGCAAGGAGAGAGGGAGGCCAAGAGGTCTCGAGAGTCGGGTCACTACTCTGGTGCCCGTACCCCATTAGCAGGTCGTTATGGTAGGGGTTATGCGGGTCGCCCTGTTCATTCAGCTCTTCCAGCAGCCGGCAGTACTCCAGCTCCACCTGCACCTCAGGAGCCTTACTATGCACCTCCAGTTTCTAGCGCGCCTCCTGCGCAGGGTGTTTCCAGAGGTTAGTCCAGCAGGCCTAGTCCCAGCCAGTCACAGCCACCGCGTCCTCCCAGAGCTTGTTTCGAGTGCGGTGATACACACCACATGGTTAGGGACTGCCTCAGACTTGGTAGGGGTGCATCTTCACAGACTACCCAGCCACAGCGTGCTCCTTAGAGTTCTCAGGCTATGGTCACAGCTCCCGCTGCTACCCCGCCTGCCCAGCCAGCCAGGGGCGGAGGTAGGGGAGATAGAGGTCGGCCTCGAGAGAGGGGCCGTGCCAGATATTATTGTATTCCTGCCCGCACTGAGGTTGTTGCCTCCGACTCCGTCATTACAGGTATTATTCTGGTTTGTCACAGAGAGGCATCGATTCTATTCGATCCGGGCTCTACTTACTCTTATGTGTCTTCTTACTTTGCTCCTCATTTGGGTGTGCCTCGGGATTCTTTGAGTGCCCCCGTTTATGTTTCTACTCCTGTGGGAGATTCTCTTGTTTTGGACCGCGTTTATCGGTCATGTTTGGTTACTATTCGTGGTTTTGAGACAAGAGCAGACTTATTATTACTCGGTATGGTGGATTTTGACATTATTCTGGGCATGGACTGGTTGTCGCCCCACTTTGCTATTCTTGATTGTCACGCCAAGACCGTGACGCTAGCTATGCCAGGTGTTCCGCGTATTGAGTGGAGTGGTACTTTAGATCACACTCCCAGTAGAGTTATCTCTTTTCTTAAAGCTCAGCGCATGGTTGAGAAGGGGTGTGCCGCGTATTTGGCTTATGTGAGAGATGTTAGTGTTGATACCCCTTCTGTTGATTCTGTTCCAGTGGTACGGGATTATCCCGATGTATTTCCAGCTGATCTTCCAGGCATGCCGCCTGATAGAGACATTGATTTCGGCATTGATATGTTGCCGGGCACCCAGCCCATTTCCATTCCTCTGTATCGTATGGCTCCTCCTGAGTTGAAGGAGTTGAAGGATTAGTTGCAGGAATTGCTTGGTAAGGGTTTTATTCAACCCAGTGTTTCACCGTGGGGTGCTCCTGTTTTGTTTGTGAAAAAAAAGGATGGTTCTATGCGCATGTGTATTGACTACCGCCAGTTGAACAAGGTTACAGTGAAGAAACGTTATCCTTTGCCTCGCATTGATGATCTGTTTGACCAGCTTCAGGGCGCACAGGTGTTTTCTAAGATTGACTTACGCTCAAGTTACCATCAGTTGAAGATTCGGGAGCCAGATATCCCGAAGACTGCCTTCAGGACTCGATATGGCCATTACGAGTTCCTTGTCATGTCATTTGGGCTGACCAATGCCCCTGCAGCTTTCATGCATTTGATGCACAGTGTGTTCAGGCCATATCTTGACTCGTTCGTGATTGTTTTTATTGATGATATTCTGGTGTATTCCCGGAGCCGGGAAGATCATGAGCAGCACCTGAGGACCGTGCTTCAGACCTTGAGGGAGAAGAAATTATATGCAAAGTTCTCAAAATGTGAGTTTTGGCTGAGTTCTGTGGCACTCCTAGGCCATGTAATTTCTAGCGAGTGTATTCGGGTGGATCCGAGGAAGGTAGAGGCCGTGCAGAGTTGACCCAGTCTAGACAGAAGAGTTACACGGACAGGAAGGTTCGTGATGTTTCATATATGGTTGGTGAGCGGGTTCTGCTTCGGGTCTCGCCTATGAAGGGCGTCATGAGGTTTGGAAAGAAAGGGAAGCTGAGTCCGAGGTTTATTGGCCCTTTTGAGATCTTGAGGCGAGTTGGGAAGGTTGCCTATGAGCTTGCCTTACCTCCCAGCTTGGCCGGAGTTCATCCGGCATTTCATGTTTCGATGCTCCAGAGGTATCACGGTGATCCGTCGCACGTGTTGGATTTCAGTTCAGTCCAGTTGGACAAGGATCTATCCTATTTTGAGGAGCCAGTGGCTATTTTGGACAGGCAGATCAGAAAGTTGAGGTCAAAGAACATAGCTTCAGTAAAGGTTCAGTGGCGGGGTCAGCCGGCCGAGGAGGCGACTTGGGAGATCGAGCAGGATATGCGCAGCCAGTACCCTCATCTTTTCACTATTTCAGGTATGTTCTCTATGCTCGTTCGAGGACGAATGAATGTTTAAGTGTAGGAGGATGT
>NC_031997.1:29347569-29389227 GCF_001879085.1 Nicotiana attenuata
ATATTTACCAGCTTCAGAGAGGCCTATGGCGATGGATGTTCAGGCCTTAGCCAGCCAGTTTGTGAGATTGGATCTTTCGGAGCCCAGTCGAGTTCTAGCTTGTGTGGTTTCCCGGTCTTCTTTATTTGATCGTATCAGGGAGCGGCAGTATGATGACCCTCATTTGCTTGTCCTTAAGGACAAGGTTCAGCGTGGTGATGCTAGAGATGTGACCATTGGAGATGACGGGGTATTGAGGATGCAGGGTCGGATTTGTGTGCCCAATGTTGATGAACTTCGAGAGTTGATTTTAGCAGAGGCCCATAGTTCGCGGTATTCCATCCATCCGGGTGCCGCAAAGATGTATCAGGACTTGAGGTAGCACTGTTGGTGGAGGCGGATAAAGAAGGATATTGTTGGGTATGTGTCCAGATGCCTCAACTGCCAACAGGTGAAGTATGAGCACCAGCGACCGGGTGGGTTGCTTCAGCAGATAGAGATTCTGGAGTGGAAATGGGAGCGCATCACCATGGACTTTGTATCTGGACTCCCACGGACCTTGAAGAAGTTTGATGCCATTTGGGTTATTATGGATCGGCTGACCAAGTCCGCTCATTTCATTCCTGTGTGTACCACTTATTCATCGGAGCGGTTGGCAGAGATTTATATCCGGGATATCGTCCGTCTGCATGGTATTCCAGTTTCTATTATTTCAGACCGAGGTACTCAGTTTACATCACGGTTCTGGAGAGCCATGCAGCAGGAGTTAGGTACTCGGGTGGAGTTGAGCATAGCATTTCACCCCCAGACGGACAGACAGTCCGAGCGCACTATCCAGATTCTTGAGGATATGCTCCGTGCGTGTGTGATTGAGTTTGGAGGGTCTTGGGATCAGTTCTTGCCATTGGCGGAGTTTGCTTACAATAATAGTTATCAGTCCAGCATTCAGATGGCGCCGTATGAGGCTTTATATGGTAGGAGGTGTAGATCTCCGGTGGGTTGGTTTGAGCCGGGTGAGGCCAGGCTATTGGGCACAGAGTTGGTTCAGGATGCATTGGAGAAGGCTAAGATGATTCAGGATAGACTCCGTACAGCCCAGTCCAGACAGAAGAGCTACGCGGACAGGAAGGTTCGTGATGTTTCATATATATGGTCGGTGAGCGGGTTCTGCTTCGGGTTTTGCCTATGAAAGGCGTCATGAGGTTTGGGAAGAAAGGGAAGTTGAGTCCGAGGTTTATTGGCCCTTTTGAGATTTTAAGGCGAGTTGGGGAGGTTGCTTATGAGCTTGCCTTACCTCCCAGTTTGGCCGGAGTTCATCCGGTATTTCATGTTTCGATGCTCCGGAGGTATCACGGTGACCCGTCGCACGTGTTGGATTTCAGTTCACTCCAGTTGGACAAGGATCTATCCTATGTTGAGGAGCCAGTGGCTATATTGGACAGGCAGATCAGAAAGTTGAGGTCAAAGAACATTGCTTCAATGAAGGTTCAGTGGCGGGGTCAGCCGGCCGAGGAGGCGACTTGGGAGACCGAGCAGGATATGTGCAGCAGTTACCCTCATCTTTTCACTACTTCAGGTATGTCTTTATGCTCGTTCGAGGACGAACGAATGTTTAAGTGTAGGAGGATGTGACGACCTGGCCGGTCGTCTTAAGAATTAACGCCCCGATCCCCTATTAACTGCTTTCCCCAAGTCTATTTATGCTAATTTGAATTGTCGGGATGTTCGGTTTTGAGTTTCGGAGAGTTTTGGGACACTTAGTCCCTAAATGAGAGCTTAAGTGTTGGTAAATGGTCCATAGTCAGAACAGTGTGAAGACGGCCTCGGAATGGAAATCCGATGGTTCCGTTAGCTTCGTTAGGTGATTTCGGGGTTGGGAGCGTGTTCGGAATGTGTTTTTGGAAGTCTGTAGCTCATTTAGGCTTGAAATGCCGAAGTTTGAATTTTGAAGTTTCCGGTCCGATAGTGAGATTTTGATCCGAGCGTCGGAATGGAATTCCGGAAGTTGCAGTAGCTCCGTCATGTCATTTGGGATGTGTGTGTAAAATTTCAGGTCATTTGGACGAGGTTTGGTTAGGTTTTTGATCGAAAGCGTGTTTTGTTAGAATTTGAAGTTCTTAGGCTTAAATCATTGATTAATTCGAGTTTCCGACGTTGTTTATTGTGGTTTAAGGGTTGGTACAAGTTTGAATGATGTTATGGGATGTGTCCGTAGGTTTGGTTGTGGTTCCGCGGGCCTCGGGATGATTTCAGATGGTCGACGGACGGTTTTTGGAGTTGAAGGGCTGCTGAAGTTTTCTGGTACCTATCATAACCGCACCTGCGGTTTGGGTTCCGCAGGTGCAGAGCCGCAGAAGTGGCCTAGCCATCGCAGGAGCGGACGTTGGTGCTCCCACAGCTTTCCGTAGGTGCGGAAGTTTTACCGCAGATGCGGTTTCGCACCTGCGAGATTATCATCGCAGATGCGGCCCCTGGGCTGATTATTTAAAACCGCAGAAGCGGCATGAATTCCGCAGAAGCGGGACCGCAGATGCGGTCCCTTGACCAGAAGCGGAAATCACTGGACTGAAATATGAAATTCGAGGGTTTAGTTTCAAAAGTTAGAAAAATCAAATTGGAGCTCGGAAGAGGGCGATTTTTAGAGGGTTTTGAAGAGGAGATCATTGGGTAACGTTTCTTTGATCCTTTCTAGTCATATTCCATCAATCTTTAGTTAATCTCATCATTTAATTTCCAAATTTTGGTAGAATTGGGGGAAAAGTTCTTAGACCTTTAATTGAGGATTTGAGGGGTCATTTGGACTCCGATTTCAGTGTTCTTGTTATGTATAGACTCGTGAGAGTATGAGGGTTCCGAAAATGTAAAATTTATCCGATTCCGAGACGTTGGCCTGAGGGGCATTTTGGTCATTTTACCTAAATTTGCGTCTTAGCTTTAAATCAAATAGTAGAATCAGTTGCTTGAGATGTTATTTACGATATGTAATTTAATTGAATAGATTTGAGCCATTTGGAGTCGGATACCCGTGGCAAAGGCGTGGTTTCTAGTTGAGTTTGAGCCGGTTCGAGGTAAGTAGCTTGTCTAACCTTGTGTGGGGGACCTTTCCCCTTAGGATATGATATTTGGTAATTGAATGCCTTGTACGTGAGGTGACGAGCGCGTACTTGAGCTAATTGTTGAAAAATTCGATTTTACTTTAAATATTTAGACTGAGTTTCTTTCTTATCTGCTTCATTTTGTTTGCAATTATAGACTGTGTTAGCTAGAAAAGCATGCTTAGTTGTTCTAAATTGTCTATTTGCTCAAGTTGCCTTGTTTGCACTACGTGAAACATGTTAGGCTAGAACTACCTGTTGCCTTGTATTTTTGAGCTTCATTTCTGAATATCTTCGTGTTGTGACTGCGTATTTACATCGGGGCTATGGATGTGGGATTCCGGTAGCTACCCCCTTGTTTGTTTACTTTGGGACTATGGGTTAGATTCCCGGTAGATCCCCCTGCACATTTACTTTGGGACTGCGGGTTAGATTCCCGATAGATCCCCATGCACATTAATAGTTGGACTACGGGACGGTATCCCGGGAGATCCTTCGGACATACTCATATGATGGACTGCGGGACGGTATCCCGGGAGCTCCTTGGACAGTTGATGAAATGGACTACAGGACGGTATCCTGGGAGATCCTCGTTGTTGGTATTGACATTGAGCTGTTTTACTTTGTGTTATCTTATTCTCTGAGTGTTAAATTGTTGCCTTGTATAACCTGTCTTACTTCATAGCTGTACTCATTACTTCCGTTTATTTCATGCTGTTGCAAGATTTATTATTATGCCTATTCTCAGTAGGGCCCTGACCTTCCTCGTCACTACCCAACCGAGGTTAGGCTTAGCACTTATTGAGTACCGTTGTGGTGTACTCATGCCCCTTCTGCGCATGTTTTTCATGTGCAGATCCAGGTACTTCATCTCAGGCGTATCACTCTCGAGGCAGAGAGATATAGCAGAGACTTCGAGGTACATCTGCCGCGTCCGCAGACCAGGAGTCTCTATCTTATTCTAGCTTTAGCAGTTAGCTTTTCCTTTCGTACTTTTGCTTTAGACATTCTGGAGTTAGAGCCGTGTATTACTTTCCGTTAGCTTGTGTTCCCGTGAGTTTCCGGGTTTTGGGGTGATATTGTAGACTTCCGCATTATTGAGTTGTATATGCCGAGCGACATTTATATACAGTTCTCTTTTAGTTGTTCAGTTTTAATTAATTATTCCGCAAACTATGTTGTTTTTCGCATTGTTAGGCTTACCTAGTTATAGGGACTAGGTGCCATCACGACATGTTCTCGGAGGGCGAACTGCGGTCGTGACAGTCACCAGTGTTTCCTGCAAAATTAACTGAAGGAAATGCATTTCCTTTCTTCTTATGTTTAAAATCAGCAGGGTAACCAACTAGTTTGAAGCAATTCTCTCTGGTATGCCCCTCGTACTTGCAGTAGTCACAAACTACGTTAAAGTTCTTCTTTGGCCTTTGTTGAAAACCACCTCTAGCAGACATCAAAGCAGTGAGATCAGAATTCTCTACAGGACTTGTGTATGCAATTGCCCTGTGGCTTTCCCTCTCCATCATCATAGAGTAGGCCTTGTTAACAGAGGGAGCTGGTGTCATCATGAGCATTTGGCTTCTAGCTTGTTAGCCCCATAAGAAACTGTAGGAGTTTCAGCCGTTCCATAAACACAATGAATTCACGTGATTTCTCACAGTCACATCCAGGAATTGGAGCTAGACTATCAAACTCTGCCCACAGCTGTCTCAATTTTGAGAAATAAGAGGAGATCGAGCTAGTACCTTGATTAATTGTGGCAATGTTCTTATGGATCTGAAAATTTCTGGAGAGATCAGCTTTATCAAACCTCTCTTTTAGATCATTCCACACAGCACTCGCATTTGAGGAGTAAACAATTCCACTGAGCAACTCGGGTGATACACAGTTCATTATCTATGACAGCACTATGGCGTTGCATCTATCCCTTAAATCTACTAGATTTGGACCAAACTTTCCTCGTCTGCATGTACCGTCGATGAACCCTAACTTGTTCCGCCCTAAAATAGCAATTCGCATTGCCCGGCTCCACACTGAGTAGTTTTCTGGACCTCGCAATTGTAGCGAGATCAGGATTGCACCAGAATTGTCATTTGAATTCAAAAATAGAGGTTGATTGTGACCTAACTTCTCAGGAGCTTCATTGTCAACTTCCACCATTGTTTAGCTTCAACTATAGAAGTAGAGCTTGTGTAAATGAAGCAATTGAGCTTGAATTAAGCAATCACACCGAAGATTTGGGATCTAGATTTGAGCAGTAGGCTCTGATACCATGTCAAGTTTATCAAGGTAAAGAGAGATTGAAGAAGAAGCACGAGCAGAAGAAAACTTGGAGAGAAAAATAACTTCTTCTCATTTCTTCTGTATCTGTTAACACTATACATAGTCATGTATATATACAGTATTCTAACTAACATCTCCTAACTAACTAGTTTTACATAAATAGCCATAGCCACTACATTTACTAACTAGCCATTTATCACAAATATAACCACTATCAGCTTATACTCTCAACATGTGTGTTATAAATATTATTTTATTTATGGTGAATGTCTATATTTTAGATAGATTTTAGGGTTTGTTACTTGGTGGCTAAGTTTTCTATAAATAGAGATGCTATATTCTATTGTAAATCATCCCAAATCAATAAGATTTCTCTCTCTACTTTTCTTTTTAATACTCTTCTTCTTCTCTTATTATTTTATTACACGTTATCAGCACGAGACTCCAACCAATTGAGTAGAGGCTTTGGGATACATGTGATAGTAGCCTATATTATGCGATGTAGATGCTATTTATGCTATAAGTTAACCATTTTTTATTGATGTTTTAAGTGCTAAATATAACAAAATTCTCTAATTGAGGTTTTTATGCTTTGCAAGAGCTACTCCGAGTTAAAAGGAGGATATAGAGTGTTTTGGGGTCAAATATGTAGATACAAGACCAATCGAGAAGAGCCCGGATGAAAACGAACAAGAAAAGGCGAAGAAAAACTGGGCAATAGTCCACCGCGACCGCGGTAGGGCGGCGGCTGGAACACGGTGGAAAAAGGCGCAAAACAGAATATTCTAAAACGACCGCGGTCTGACCGCGGTTGGCCCGCGTCCGAGGTCGATCTGAAAAAGGCCGAGAAAGTCCAGGGGCTAAAGTGTAAAGCGTGGAAAGCTTATCCCAACCCTATATAAACTCAACAAACTCGCCCAAGTCAAGGTTAAGCTTGTTTTTAGACTCAATTGGAGGCAAGAACAAGTGTGAGAAGATCAAGACACCATTAGAGTGTTTCATTCTTCTTTCTGTTATCATTATTTTGTGAATTATGAATTATCTTAGGGCTTTATCTTGTTTTACCATGAGTAGCTAAACATTTAATCTAGGGTTGATAGAACCAATTATTGGATGAAGTCTTGATTTCCACAACTTTTCCACAACTTTTTCCCCTTTTTTTCCTCTCAAATTTTTGTCATCCCAATTTATGTTACAAGTCCAAAAGTCATGTCCCTTCAGTGATGAAAAATAACTCCAATGGCCATTACTACTAGAGTTGCAACAGTTTCTTACCCAGTGGCAATATTTTAACATTTGTGAACACTCTCAATTAGTCAATACTTGTACTGAATTACTTTAACAAGTATGTTCCCTTCCATCACACTTTCTACACACACATTAAAACAATAGAATATATGTTAGAAACTAATTAAATTATGAAGGATGGTTAGTTAATTGGTTAACTGCTAATAGAGAATAGACGGCCTACACATATATAAGTTTTTTTTTTAGATCATATTTTAAATTCTTTGAAATGTTTGGTAAAATATCTGAAGGACAATTTAGTACAGAGATAAAATAGGAGGATAATTATGAAAAAAAGCTGAAATAAATAACATAGGCCGATGAAAATAAGGTAAGTTATATAATGTCCCAACCAAAAGAAAAGAATTAGTATAATGCGACTCCAAGGTAAGAAATCTCTGATAATTCATATTCGTCATCTTAGAATTTTAATTCTGATTTTATAATTTTTTTTCTCCTTTTTCTGTTTTTACTTTTCCTCTAATTTTGTTTTATTCTTATAAGTGAGTTAAAATGCTTTAATGCGTGCTAGAGTGTGACTTTTTATTTTCTCTTAATATTTCATCTAGGTAAGTTACATGTGAAGAAAATTATAGTCAGTCTTATTTTTCTCTTCTTCATTTCATTAAAGAATGAGAATCCATAATTCTTTGTGCTAATTTATGGTGTGAGGAGCCGGAAAGAAAACCATGAGAAGAAAGAAGACAGTTCATAAGACAACTGCAAGTCTATAAGTATGCGACAGATGGAAAAATACAACACAACACTTATCTTTTTCTTATTTTCCTAATTATAGATTTAATAGTTCATTGCTAAGTGGAAAGAGAATAAAAGAAGGAATAAATATAATGAAAGACAATTGGTACATTGCCTCTCTCGGGAAAGATGGCCGAATTTCTCTTTTTTTTTTTTCCAGGGGTCTAGAAGGCTAATAGATAGGGAGAAGAAAGTCGAGCCTATAATTGACCTAGATGCATAAATAATTTTCAAAGCGCGTATTGATATATTCCGGCAAGTGAAAGGAAACAGACTGATAAGAAGTTTGACCACATGAAGAGGGAAACCGAAAAACTCGACTTTTCGGATCGAACGAATGTATAGTAAAAGGGAGGTGAAATAGTGTAGAATAGTAAAAAATGCAACTAAATAGCTAACTTTTCAAAAAATAACAGTAGTTTTCTCATAAATTGGGCAATTATCTGACAATAAATTTGTGTAAATATTTAATCGATGATGAGAAAGGCAAACATTCATTTCGGATTATGGAGAAGGCATCGTTATAATTTGTTTCTGATGTGACACTTTTGACTGTTACAACATGTTTGGAACTCATTCTCTGCATTTCTATTAACTTGCAATGTTTCTCACATACTGCTTTTGTTACAATTTTATTCAAGCTATTAAAAAAGATAAGAAGATGTTTAAATAGTAGATTGTTTTTTTTATTTAAACATTGATAATATTTAACTATATTTTAAATTTTGATAACCGCGCGAAGCGCGGGCAAAGTACACTAGTTTAACATAAATACGGAAATAAAAGTGATACATGCCAATACAACAAAAATCACAACATACTCCCAAACCTAAGTAGTACAGAGTCACGAGCTCTAACAGAATACATAGGAACATCTCAAATACAGTACTTTTCGGATAAAGAATTGACAGTGAAAATATAAGGATAGGACTCCAAGGGGCTGCGACGATCAAAACAACTCTACCTTGATCCTTGCGATCAAAGAAGCTCTCACTGCCTGAGTCGGTTACCTCCAATAACTGGATCTGCACAAATGTGCAGAAGTATAATATGAGTATACCACGGTCGGTATCTAGTAATTATCAAGACTAATCTCGGTGAAGTAGTGATGAGGTCAAGTCATGTGATACTCACTAGACAAAATAACATGTGCAATAATCAAGACAGTCAACAAAATATAACAGGAACAATAGCAGTAACCTCATCAGAATAAATGATAACAACTCAAAATAAGTCGAGGATCAGTTTCAACAACAAAACATCAATACAAATGGCATCTCGTGCCCACATTATCGTCTCAATAACAGTAACCCCCCGTAACACTCTGCCACGGCAATAACATAATAGCCGCCTGTATCACTCTGCCCAGACAATAACACAACAGCCACCGAATCACTCCGCCTAGACAATAACACAATACTCACCCAAATCACTCGGCCCAGACAAAAATAAAATAGTCACACGTATCACTCTGCCCGAACAATAACACAATAGCCACACTTATCACTCCCCTGACAATAATACAATAGCCACCCGTATCACTCCGCCCAAAAAATAATACAATAGCCACCTATATCATTCTACATGATCAATAATAGTGAAATGTCACTCTTATACTCCACACGTCAACCACCAACCACACTATATGCCTACATGTGCCACAATATCACAAAGAAAATAGCTCAAGAGTTTCATCACAAATATGAGATCATAATTTATCAACAAGGTGAATACAGACATGAAAATGGTAAAATATATTTTTTTAACTAATAAGTATTGCCACAGCTAAAATATGTGTAATGATCTCGTTCACATAACTACAAAGTGGTAGAGCGGGATCCATACACAATTCATCCCCAAAATATGGCATATTAATAGCCAAGTGTCTATTCTGGTCACAATCACACATACCACCCTTGTACATGTTCGTTACCTTTAGTACACATTGCTATCACATAACACAAATAAATGATTAAGGCCAAATCCTAAGGGGTATTTCCCCATATAAGGTTAGGCAAGATACTTACCTCAAAACAAGCTAAATCAGTACTCTAAAAATCCTTCTCGCGTGAGTTAACATCCGGGTGGATCGAATCTAGCCAAAACCACTTAATAATATCAATAAAAGCCATAGAAAATAAGCCCATTTAATTATGCAAAGTCGACCAAAAGATTCAATCCCCGGACAGCACCCCAGAACGCGATCAAACTCACAAATCCGGGACATCCATTTAAATACGAGTTCAACCATACCAATTTCGTCGAAATATTAAGCCGTCGTTGTTCGATCGAGGTCGAACTTTTATCTTTGGCGATGGCCCTTGGCCTTAAGGGTGTTATTTCAAACTTTTGTCGAAATATTAACCCGTCATTGTTTGATCGAGGTCGAACATTTCTCTTTGGCGATGACCCTTGGCCTTAAGGGTGTTATTTCGAACTTTCATCGAAATATTACCCCGTCGTTGTTCGATCGAGGTCGAACTTTTCTCTTTGGCGATGACCCTTGGCCTTAAGGGTGTTATTTCAAACTTTCGTCGAAATACTAACCCGTCGTTGTTCGATCGAGGTCGAACTCTTCTTTTTGGTGATGGCCCTTGGCCTTAAGGGTGTTATTTCGATCTTTCGTCGAAATATTAACCTGTCGATGTTCGATCAAGGTCGAACTCTTCTCTTTGGCGATGGCCCTTGGCCTTAAGGGTGTTATTTCGAACTTTCGTCGAAATATTAACCTGTCGTTAGTCCCGGTTTTTTTGGAGAGTTGGGTATCCTCTGGGGGGGAGTCCCAGTCTCGCTCAACCTCTGCGCTTCCCGGGTGAGTCCCGGTTCGCTTGATTTTATTTGCATTGGAGGGTGTGGTGTCGGAGAGAATAAAACGTTGTTGTTTTGCTCATACTCGTTTCGTGCACATATTGGGGTTTCCCTGTCCAACCTTTTCGCTTTCCGGTCTGGAGATGTCATTGGTGGGCGGGACGATGAATTATAATTCGACTTCGGGGATGTCCCCCTCGTCGACCCGGTCCCTGAGTCCCCGGGAAGACCCTCTCGGGACAACTCCTAGGTGAGGGAGAGAGAGTGCAGCTTAAGGGGCGTCATTTTCTAGAGGTTGGGTTGTCAGGTGGACGATATTTCGGTTGTTTTGTAGTAGTTTCCCATTCTTCAGTTGAGATATTTCTTTGCTCGCTCGCCCGCGCGGTGCTTGCGTTCCTGTTTGAGCAAACAGCAGAAGCTGGGCCAAAATGATATTTTCCTTAGCCCGATCCGATTAGTTGGTGAATGAGGGTGGATCTATAGCGTTGCTCGTTTTGCCTGGCATTTCAATGGTTGATGGGGCGGTGGTTTCTGAATTCAGTAGCCGTGTTCAGCTCCCTTTCCCCTTCTTTTTTGCGCTTTTGCCCTGCGCAGGTTGTGCTTGCTTTGGCTGGTTCGTGGGCGGCCCGGCGTGCGGGGGAGGATGTTGGTTGTAAATTCTGGTTGTATATAGCATCATGATCTAGATTGGCATGTAAGGTTTACTTACCGCTATTTTTGGTAGATGATCATGTTTCCGATTTTTGATCTGGAGGAGACTAGGAAATTTTCACTAAGAAATCCCCATAGACGGCGCCAAATTATTTGACCAAAAGATACCAAAACCTTTTTGATTATATCAATTTATAAAGATGATGAGGTCAATCTTAGTCAAGCATAATAAACTCCAGATCTATAAATGAACCAGAAAATGATGAATAAGATAAAATAGGGGTAATCAATCTTGTTGATGTTTTTCCTTTCTTCTTTTATAATCCCGTGAGGATAGTCAATTTACATGATATATGGAGATTGTTAATTTGCATCCCTTCTTAATAGAAAATTACAGAGGAGAGGAAAGAGAGAAAAAGCCCCCCTTTGTCTAGGTAGATTTCCCCCTTATATATAGCCCTAGAGTCTTTGCCATATTCTTGGGTCGATGAGCCTTCATACCACGACCGTTTTCGTCGTTACCTTAGTAGTGTCCTTTAACTTGACGTATACCGTAGATACTTAGTTTGGAGCAGGCCGTGATACCTTTCGCTATCCTGCCGCTTAGGCGGGATCCAAGTTAGGTCGACCTCACTGATAAGATTTTGACCAATACATACAATAAGCAAACATTGCTTAATAATCAATTTGTTTGTAAAGCTTTTGACAAGACGTCCCACAAATTTCAGTCAATGGATGCCCTGTGAGCTAGATCAAATTTCTTGGAATTAGACGACCCATGCATGACTAGCACCATATCCACAAAACAATCTTGATAAATTTAAGTTAATTCGAGGTAAGCTTTTATTAATAGAAGAGACAAAGCATGAATAACACTTTTGGACAGTAAACAACCAAGCAAAAACAAAATTCCATATATTCCAATTCAACCACCAATTGAGATAAATTTATGTTAAAATTGCATCAGACCACCATTGCATCACAGAATAAAAGAAGGATCAACAAGTAATGTATGTAGTGACTCTACAGACACATTTAAAGAATCTTTGTCTTTGACAACAAGAAGGATTGCCACTGCCAATTTGCCACCACCTTTTTCAACAATCACTAGAAACTTTCCATTACAGAGGTCAACCAAAATTTGCTTTCTAGGATCATCATTAGCATCCCACCAAGTCTTGGGTGGAATTGTCCACAGTTCCTTTTTGAGACATTTTGATAGGAACCATCTTTTCTCAACAAGATCATATCCATACAAATACAGGTCGTCGGTAAACCAATACAATATTGAGTTATTCAACATTGGCAAATTACCTCTTAGTTCCCAAATACCTCCACAATCTGGCTGTTCTGGATCTGGACGACTTAAATTCAAAGAGGGATGGTCTTCAATGAGAAATTCGTGAGTGTTTACATTGTAAAACAACAAACACTCCATACTGAACAGAAACAATATAATTCTTGTCCCTTCACCATCTTTTTCCACAACATGCCAGTTGGAATCAATAAAATCAGGAAAAGTATTGATATCCAATTCCAGCACTTTCCACTCTTTCGAATCGAGGTCGTAAATTTCACCCCAGTAAAACTCTCTATCTGGGGATTTCTCCCTTTCATTAGGGCCTCCTAAAACATACAACTTTCTACCAATCGAAGCAACAAAGGGTGTTACCCAGCCAAAATTCATAGAAGAAGATGTGATTTTCCAGCCAGAAGTAGGATTTTTGATGCTGAGTTTATGCAATATCCTAGGGTATTCTGTTCTTCTATAATATGGCCCTTTACAAACCATGAATCCTCCAACAAAGTAGATATCTTCACCAATAATAGTCCAACTTCCTACATGATCGGTAGTCAACTGAGCAAAAGGGAGAAAGTTGGATGGGCTCCGGGTCTGGCCGTATCGTCATAGCATAACAGGTGCGGCATTCAGTTTTAGGTTTATTGGTGTCGACACGAGAGTGTAAACGCAACGATTCAATATCAATGCGATACCACACACGTACAACGCTTTTAGAACCGTACAAATAGACCATTGGAGAATTTTTCATGGAGCTTGAAACCTCTACTTTCTTTCCCTGAAACTGCTCTAATAATATATTCAGGTCTAGGGTTAACTGGAGTAATAGTTACTATAAATTAAATAGGTCAAAAAATATGATGCCGTGAAAAACGGAAATATTGACCCTACTTCCATATTAGGTGGCTTTTCACTTAGGGTTTAAAGGTTCAATTTTATGCAATTTAGTGTGCTATTTTTGTTCGATATAATTCTGGGAATAGTAAACTAAATATATGGGCCGACAAATAGTTGGATTTCCCTGGTTTAAGCCTAAACTAGTAAAGACACATATGCATCCCAACTCTAAGCAACTGCTTCTGGCCAAACTTGACAATAGCCTTTTTTTTTTTTGGTAATTGTAATTAAACTAGTATTAAATATATTTCATGTGACTTTTTTTTTGGTATAAAAATAGCCCAAGGTGATTATTAATAGAATAATAATCACCGGGTGTTATAAAACAATAAATGAAAAACAAGAGTATTGCAGAGAAAAGTAGAGAGAGGGCATTCTTATTGATATTGGGATGAATTGCAATGGAATAGAACCCTCTATTTATAGGGAGAGAGTGACTTAGCCACCAAGCAATGAACCCTAGAATCTCTCTAAATATAGACATTCACCATAAATACAATTCTATTTATAACACTCCCCCTTGAATGTCTATTCAACAGATAATGTGCCTCGTTAAAACCTTAACTAAAATAAAACCCAGTGGGAAAAAAATTCTAGAGAAGGAAAAAGAGTACACATATCTAACAGTACGCCTTTTGGTTGCCTCGTTAAAAACCTTGCAAGAAAAATCCAGTGGGACAAAACCTTGTAAGGGAAAAAGAGTACAACGCGTATTAACTCCCCCTGATGAGAGCATCAATTCACATTCTTGAGCCTTCACATCCCAATCTTGTGCACTAGCTTCTTGAAGGTTGACGTCGGCAAAGATTTGGTGAATAAATCCGCCATATTAACTCCAACGAATATGTTGCACCTTGAAAATCCTCGCTATCACATTATCATGCTTATAGTTGTAGCAAGATACATTTGTGCACAAAATATGGTATTTCAGGACCAAAAATTGTATATGATTTAAGCGATTTAAATCCTTCAAGGATTGTCATATAAGCCATATAATAGACTTTAGATGCATATCAAATTTTCATGTCATGCTAGACATATAAGATGTAGAAAATTGATTGCACATACCATTGACTTTAAACTTTCAACTGTTTGAACTACATATTCAAAACTACATGTCTTTCATATGAAACCAATTCTATTCGAATTGTTTCTTCAGGCTTAAGATTCTCATATATATTTAGCGCTATTATAGATGTCGTCGACAAACATTTTATATCGGTTCCAACCTCCTTATTTTTCATAAAGACATAACATAGAGATCTCTTCATTCATATATTCAGGTAACTGAATCTCTCATGAGATTTTATGAAGTGTTATGTCATGTGATCTTCTAGATCACTTGCCTCCTTTATTATGATCATTTGCTCATCTTCTTTATTAAGAAGTTTATTTGAAACCGATTTGTCTATACGCTTTAAGCGTACCATAGACTTTGTCCTTCTAGGACTTAATAGGAGCATTTGCATTGAGAATATAGTTACTTTCTTTGGGTCAGCAAATGCGTCTGGCATGCTTTGCAATAAATTGCACATGAATTATCCTTTTATGGACTTCAAGTTCATATTATTTTATTNATGGACTTCAAGTTCATATTATTTTATTCGGGGATCTAGATGTACAAATGAAAATTCATTCCACGTAACTTTTTCTCAACTGTTTATCATGTCTCCCCCTCATGTTAGAAAAACTAACTTGTTTCCTCAATTTTGAGAACCCATCTTTGTGCGTTATGGTGTTAATCAAAATATACACCACAATCAATAATAATAAGATGGAATTATTTGGTTCCTGACCCCGAACCACTTGTGAGGGGAGAAAATAATATACTTTTGTATATAACGTATATCAAACTGATATACAAAACTTTATTCTCATAAGCAATAGTTTAGCTATTAAGTGGAGGCACTCAATAAATCATTTTGCTAAACTAGCTGTGATGTAAACCAACTTATCAAGATAAACTATCTTGAACAAAAAATCTGGAAATTATGCTCTAAATCAAATTATTGAGCAAGTTACCTCGCAAACACCATGTTGCGGGTTAATAATAATCGCACATGTAACTGTCTCATAGATGCATCTTATGTGGTATACATGGCAGATGAATGGGCCCATATTCATCTTTGATATTTCCAGCACTCATGGAATTCAATCCCAATTTTAGTTGGTCTATTAATTAATAAGAACAAGCAACGTAAGAAAATCCGTAAAGAACTTTCTAGTTCTTTAATGTCACGACCCTAGTTTGACCTCCGTGAACATGTCGTGATGGCACCTAGTCCCTACGACTAGGTAAGCCTAAAATGCGGAAATAATATAACTTGCGGAATGATAAATTAAACTAAGCAAAAATAGAAGGAAAACTGTATATAAGTGCCACTTGGCATATACAACTCAAACGCGAAAGTCTACAATATCACCCCAAAACCCAGAAACTCACGGGAAACACAGGCTAATAAAAATGTAATACACTGCTCTAAACTCCAGAAAAGTCTACATCATAGTACGAAAGAAGTCTAAACGCTACAAGATAGAGTAAGAAGGAGACTCTTCGGTCTGCGGACGCTGCAGATGTACCTCAAAGTCTCCGTAGCTCTCCCTGCCTCAAGGATAGTGCGCCTGAGTGGAGGTACCTGGATCTGCACATGAAAAACATGCGCAGGAAGGGCATGAGTACACCACAGTCAAATAGGGAAGACCAGGAAACCACACAGGCTAGAACCCGACTGGGCTCCGAAAGATCCAATCTCACGAACTGGCTGGCTAAGGCCTGAACATCCATCGCCATAGGCCTCTCTGAAGCTGGTAAATATGACAAACTCCCCAAACTCTCCGCCCGGCGACTCAAGGCATCCGCCACCACATTGGCCTTGCCCGGGTGATATAGGATAGTGATGTCATAATCCTTCAGCAACTCTAACCACCTCCTCTGACGCATATTGAGATCCTTTTGCTTGAGCAAGTGCTGCAAACTCCGATGATCAGTATAGATCTCACAAGGCACTCCATATAAATAATGACGCCAGATCTTCAAGGCATGAACAATGGCAGCTAACTCAAGGTCGTGGACAGGGTAATTCTTTTCATGTATCTTTAACTGTCTGGACGCGTAGGCAATCACCCTACCGTCCTGCATCAACACTGCTCCAAGGCCAACTCTCGAGGCGTCACAATAGACAGTATAAGACCCCTAACCGGTAGGCAACATCAAAATAGGGGCTGTAGTCAAAGCTGTCTTGAGCTTCTGAAAGCTCGCCTCACACTCCTCTGTCCACTGAAATGGGGCACCCTTCTGGGTCAATCTAGTCATAGGGGCAGCAATCGATGAAAATCCCTCCACGAAACGACGGTAGTAACCCGCCAAGCCAAGGAAACTGTGAATCTCTATAGCTAAGGACGGCCTGGGCCAACTCTGCACGGCCTCTACCTTCCTCGGATCCACCCGAATACCCTCACTAGAAATCACATGGCCTAAGAATGCCACAGAACTCAGCCAAAACTCACATTTTGAGAACTTTGCGTATAACTTTTTCTCCCTCAAGGTCTGTGGCACGGTCCTCAGATGCTGCTCATGATCTTCCCGACTCCGGGAATACACCAGAATATCATCAATAAAAACAATCACGAACGAGTCAAGATATGGCCTGAACACACTGTGCATCAAATGCATGAAAGCTGCAGGGGCATTGGTCAGCCCAAATGACATAACAAGGAACTCGTAATGGCCATATCGAGTCCTGAAGGCAGTCTTCGGGATATCTGGCTCCCGAATCTTCAACTGATGGTAACCTGAGCGCAAGTCAATCTTAGAAAACACCTGTGCGCCCTGAAGCTGGTCAAACAGATCATCAATGCGAGGCAAAGGATAACGGTTCTTCACTGTAACCTTGTTCAACTGGCGGTAGTCAATACACATGCGCATAGAACCATCCTTTTTCTTCACAAACAAAACAGGAGCACCCCACGGTGAAACACTGGGTCGAATAAAACCCTTACCAAGCAATTCCTGCAACTGATCCTTCAACTCCTTCAACTCAGGAGGAGCCATACGATACGGAGGAATGGAAATGGGCTGAGTGCCCGGCAACAGATCAATGCCGAAATCAATGTCTCTATCAGGCGGCATGCCCGGAAGATCAGCTGGAAATACATCGGGATAATCCCGTACCACTGGAACAGAATCAACAGAAGGGGTATCAACACTAACATCTCTCACATAAGCCAAATACGCGGCACACCCCTTCTCAACCATGCGCTGAGCTTTAAGAAAAGAGATAACTCTACTGGGAGTGTGATCTAAAGTACCACTCCACTCAACACGCGGAATACCTGGCATAGCCAGCGTCACGGTCTTGGCGTGACAATCAAGAATAGCAAAATGGGGCGACAACCAGTCCATGCCCAAAATAATGTCAAAATCCACCATACCGAGTAATAATAAGTCTGCTCTGGTCTCAAAACCACGAATAGTAACCAAACATGACCGATAAACGCGGTCCACAACAAGAGAATCTCCCACAGGAGTAGAAACATAAACGGGGGCACTCAAAGAATCCCGAGGCACACCCAAATGAGGAGCAAAGTAAGAAGACACATAAGAGTAAGTAGAGCCCGGATCGAATAGAACCGATGCCTCTCTGTGACAAACCAGAATAATACCTGTAATGACGGAGTCGGAGGCAACAGCCTCAGTACGAGCAGGAATAGCATAATATCTGGCCCGGCCCCTCTCTCGAGGGCGACCTCTATCTCCCCGACCTCCGCCCCTAGCCGGCTGGGCAGGTGGGGTAGCAGCTGGAGCTGTGACCATGGCCTGAGAACCCTGAGGAGCACGCTGTGGCTGAGAAGTCTGTGGGGGCGCGCTCCTCCCAAGTCTGGGGCAATCCCTCACCAAGTGACGTGTATCACCACACTCGTAACAAGCTCTGGGAGGACGCGGTGCCTGTGACTGACTAGGGCCAGGTCTGCTGGACTGACCTCTGGAAGCACCCCGCGCAGGAGGCGCGCTAGAAACTGGAGGTGCATAATAAGGCTCCTGAGGTGGAGGTGGAGCTGGAGTACTGCCGGCTGCTGGAAGAGCTGAATGTACAGGGCGACCCGAATAACCTCTGCCATAACGACCTGCTGATGGGGTACGGGCACCAGAGTAGTGACCCGACTCTCGAGACCTCTTGGCCTCCCTCTCTCCTCGCTCCCTGGCGAGCATACCCTCAATCCTCCTAGCAATGCTCACTACCTGCTGATAAGGAATGTCCATCTCCAACTCTCGAGCCATGCTAGACCTGATGGGCGGAATAAGGCCCTCAATGAACCTGCGAACTCTCTCTCGAACTGTAGCAACCAAAACCGGTGCGTGCCTGGCCAACCTGGTATAACGGATGGCATACTCTGAAACTGTCATAGCACCCTGGCGCAAATGCTCAAACTCTGCGCGCCATGAATCTCTGAGGCTCTGGGGAACAAACTCTCTCATAAACATGTCCGAGAACTGGGTCCAAGTCAGTGAAGCAGCCTCGACTGGACTGTCTATCTCATAAGTGCGCCACCAATCATAGGCAGCTCCCCGAAGCTGAAAAGCAGTGAAAGAAACCCCGCTGGACTCCACTATGCCCATAGTGTGAAGAATACGATGACACTCCTCTAGAAATCCCAAGGCATCGTCTGATGCTAATCCACTGAACACTGGGGGATCATACTTCTTGAACCTCTCAAGCCTGCGCTGCTCGTCCTCTGAAGCAGCTGACCCACCCTCGGGCTGAACTGGTGCTGCAGGCAGTGCCGGAATAATCTCGGGAACCTGCTCAACCTGCACTCGCTGCTCAGGAGTGCGGACGGCGGGAGTCTGTGCTCCTCCCCCTGCCTGGGATGTGGCTGCAGCAATGGGAAGCAACCCCGCCTGAGCCAAGGTAGTGTACATGCTCATGAACTGAGCCAAAGTCTCCTGGAGCGCTGGAGTAGTAGTGGCAGTAGTAGGTGTGCCGGGTGCCTGGGCTCCGGCTGGATCTGCTGGTGGTACCTCGGCGGCAGCTCGCGCAGGTGCTCTAGCTGCACCACGTGCGCGTCCTCGACCTCTCCCCCGACCCCGGCCTCTAACGGCTGCAGGAGGGGGCGCGGGTGCCTGATCATCACGAGTAGCACGTGTCCTCACCATCTGTGAGAGAATAGAAGTCAGAAGTTTAGAATCGATGTTCGAAATATCGCACGACGAGGAGTTCAAATGAAATGAAGATTTCTCCTAAACAGTTACAAAGCCTCTCGTAGATAAGTACAGACGTCTCCGTACCGATCAACGAGACTCTAATAAACCGGTCTGTGTTCCGTGACTCCTATGAACCTAGAGCTTTGATACCAACTTGTCACGACCCTAGTTCGACCTCCGTGAAAATGTCGTGATGGCACCTAGTCCCTACGACTAGGTAAGCCTAAAATGCGAAAATAATATAACTTGCGGAACGATAAATTAAACTAAGCAAAAATAGAAGGAAAACTGTATATAAGTGCCACTTGGCATATACAACTCAAACGCGGAAGTCTACAATATCACCCTAAAACCCGGAAACTCACGGGAAACATAGGCTAATAAAAATGTAATACACTGCTCTAAACTCCAGAAAAGTCTACATCACAGTACGAAAGAAGTCTAAACGCTACAAGATAGAGTAAGAAGGAGACTCTTCGGTCTGCGGACGCTGCAGATGTACCTCAAAGTCTCCGTACATCTACAGCGTCCGCAGACCGAAGAGTCTCCTTCTTACTCTATCTTGTAGCGTTTAGACTTCTTTCGTACTATGATGTAGACTTTTTTGGAGTTTAGAGTAGTGTATTACATTTTTATTAGCCTGTGTTTCCCGTGAGTTTCCGGGTTTTGGGGTGATATTGTAGACTCAAAACTCAATAATTAGGTCTATGAAGTTTCTTCCACTTTTTGATCCTAAATTGGAATTCCAATGGTGTATTTAACTATAAAATGATGAAATATAACAAGAAGGGACCAAAGAAACGTTACCCAGTGATCTTTACTTCAAATCCCACTCAAAATCGCCTTAAACCGAGCTCTCAATTGATTTTTGTAACTTATGAACTCAAACCCTCGAAATTTCTATTTTTGCCTAGGGATTTCCGCTTCTGCGGTCAAGGGACCGCTTCTGCGGTCCCGCATATGCGGAAAAACAACCGCTTTTGCGGTTTTCACTTAATGCACCAGAGCCCGCTTCTGCGGACACATAACGCTCCTGCGGTTCCGCTTGAGCGGAAAGGCGACCGTTTCTGCGGTTCCTGAGAGGGAGGCAAACCTCGCTTCTGCGACGACCAAGGCCGCTTCCGCGGCTCCGCTTCTGCGGTTCCCAAGCCGCAGAAGCGGAAAGATACCAGAAGCAGCAGTGCTGCTATTTCTCAACTTCCAAAACTCTTCCGTTAACCACCCGAAATCATCCCGAGGCCCCCGGGACCTCAACCAGAAGTACCAATACCACCTAATACCTTATTCAAACTTGTACCAATCCTGAAAACACCTAAACAACGCCAGGAACCCGAATTAATCAAAGATTCAAGCCTAAGAACTTCAAATTCCAACCAAACACGTTTTCGATCAAAAACCTACCCGAACCTCGTCCGAATGACCTGAAATTTTGCACACAAATGCCAAATGACATGACGGAACTACTGCAACTTCCGGAATTCCAATCCGACCCTCGGATCAAAAACTCACTATCGGACCGGAAACTTCAAAATTCAAACTTCGGCATTTCAAGCCTAAATGAGCTACGAGCCTCCAAAATACATTTCGAACATGCTCCTAACCCCGAAATCACCTAACGGAGCTAACGGAACCATCGGATTTCCATTCCGAGGTCGTCTTCACACTGTTCTGATTACGGATCATTTTTTCAACTCTTAAGCTCTCATTTAGGGACTAAGTGTCTCAAAACTCTCCAAAACTCAACACCGAACGTCCCGGGAAACCAAAATAGCAGAAATGAACTTAGGGAAAGCAGTTAATGGGGGATCAGGGCGTAAATTCCAAAAACGACCGGCCGGGTCGTTACATTTAATATTTACCCATATGAACTCTCTTTTATTTTTGCACATCATACTTAAATTGACATGGGTAAACCAATTATGCCAACTGAATAAATTATCAATATTGATAAACTTCAGATTTACACCATGACGTGTGCAATTATCAATAAACTCCAAGTTTATTATGATATGGGCTTTTATATCAATAAACTTCTTTTTATTGTGGCATTCTTTTGTTGTGTAGTACAAACTGGAGAATAAAGCGGGTAGCTTTTCACATACATATTACCCCGCTACAAGTTGTAGTAATAGACGATATTAAATCTTTCCTTTATTTATAGTCTCAATATAATCAAGCGCTTTCGTTTATACTTTGGAAACTGAATAAGTTTCTTTGAGACTTACTATAACACAATACCTTATTGGTAGGCTAGGTAAGCGTCCTGTAGTAAGAGGAGTATTTATGAACCCTGTAGACCATCCCCATGGGGGTGGTGAAATCAATTGTGTTTCTCCAAAATAGTATAATTGGCTCTTCTAGAGCTCAATTAATTTGGTACTACCACATATTCATCAACGTCCATATGGTGAATATCTCTTTTAAAGAGAAAGTTATACCATTATGGTCATGGTCAAAATTATATGCGAGATATGTTTCTTGCATTATTATTGTCCTTTAATAATCACATTGCCAAAATATTTTGGCGTACAATAGGTACGTGACCAATGACCATTCATGCCATAATAATGACATTGATTTCTTATATCATCTCAAACCTCCTTCTAGAGGTGAGTGTGGTATATTCACTACCACTGTAGCACATTCATATTCTTCCAAGAATGAATATGTATTCATAAATCAGATGTTTTCACATTCACATCATGAATGGACCATAGTCATCTGTATGTACTTTACAAAATCTTATGTCAAATGGATAACAAACATTAACTTCACAGAGTGAAGGCTTATTTTGAGAATCCTTATTATTCTCATTATCACAAGGATAACGATTATAATTTCGTCTATTGCCACGTCCACATCCATTGATACCTTCACGGTAATAATTTTGTCTTCTTTCAGACTTATCACATATTGCTATCACATTCTCTTAAGGGAATGAGAACGAAGCAAATTCAATGGGACGTGTTTCCACTTCTTGTGCTCATAATCATACATGAATTTGATCATGGCAAGATATAGAAATTTTACCACTTCGAGTGGTTATAATTTCTTACAAACTTTATTAGAATTATAATCAGACTTTGTTGTCTTTGCTTGTATATAAAATCAAACTATAGAATAAAAGGAAAAAATACGGTAAAACACTTACCTTAAATCCAGAATTTAATCATGAAGGAAGTTCATGGAACAATTGACAATCATTATGCTCAATCCCAAAGTTTCTACTCAATTGGTTAGAGTCTCGTGCTGATAACGTGTTATAAAACAATAAATGAAAAACAAGAGTATTGCAGAGAAAAGTAGAGAGAGAGAATTCTTATAGATATTGGGATGAATTGCAATGGAATAGAACTCTCTATTTATAGGGAGAGGGTGACTTAGCCACCAAGCAATAAACCCTAGAATCTCTCTAAATATAGACATTCACCATAAATACAATTCTATTTATAACGCCAGAGAAATTCTCTAATTATCAGATCCTTCAACGACCCATTGGTGAAATATATTTTATTTTAGAATGAATTTACAATAAGGAGCCTGGTTTCTGGGGAATTTTTCTTCTTGTGGGGATTTTAGGTAGAAGGGAATTATTACAGGAAGAGGCTGATGGCTTCAGCTTTTAATGAAAGATGAGGAAAGGTATTAATTTTAACCCGCAATATAATGTTTAACATTACGTTAGTTTTTCAGAGTGCATTACTCGAATGGTCACTTAATTATCCCAAATTATCTTCGAAAGTCACTTTTCTTTTATTTGTAACAACAAAGTCACTGAACTATACCTATATTATTCAGAAGGTCACTCAACTAGATTTTCCAAATTTTGGATTGCAAAATACCTATTTTACCCTCTAAATTATAAACATTTATCTTTTTTTTATATATTTTTTAAAATCTTTTTAATATTATGATTTTCACTTTCTAATTTATATTATGGACTTACCTATAGAATAAATATTTTATTTATATATTTCAAAAATAAAAAGAATTAAGCATATATAATGTTGGAATAACAAAATAATGAGCATAGTAAAAAAATTAGTTAGAATAATATGATCGTAATAATAATTTAGTATTAATAAAAAAAATTCAAAAAATTATTTACACAATTTAGAATGAAAGAAAATAAATGTTGTAAAATATATATTCCATGCACGTAATATAAAAATAATTATTTAAATAAAGATATTTTTAATATACATTATATATTCTTAAAATTATGCTCAATTATGTTATATATATTCCGATCCATGCACGACTTAACATAGCATATTTTTACCCTATACTGATAATCGTCCTACTTTTACGATGACATAACTTTGTGTCGTCAGAAAGTTGGTAGAAACATAATAATATAATTGAGCATAAGTTTCAAGAATATATAATGTATTATAAAAATACCTTTATTTAAATAATTATTTTTATTTTACGTGCATGTAATATATATTTTACCTTTATTTCTTTCATTCTGAATTGTGTAAATAAATTTTTGAATTTTTGTTGTTAATACTAAAATTATTATTACTAACAAATTATTCTAATTAATTTTTTTACTATGCTCGTTATTTTATTATTCCACCATTATATATGCTTAAATACTTTTTATTTTTTTAATTTATAAATAATATTAATTTATTCTATAGGTAAGTCCATAATATAAATTAAAAAGGAAATAATCACAATATTAAAAAGTTTTAAAATAATAAAAAGAAGATAAATGTTTATAATTTAGAGGGTAAAATAGGTATTTGGCAATCCAAAATTTGGAAAATCTCGTTGAGTGACCTTCTGAGTGCTATAGGTATAGTTTAGTGACTTTGTTGTTACAAACGAAAGAAAAGTGACTTTAGGAGATAATTTGGGATAGTTTAGTGACTATTTGTGTAATGGACTCGAGAAACAAANTAAAGGCGTTAAGGATTTTGAAAAAAATCATTCAGAAATACTCCAACTTCGTGATTAAATTTTCTTCTTGTTAAATTCTCAAGCTTTTTTCATAATGTCTGAAGAGCGAAAAGTAAGGGTTTCATTATAGTTACGGGGGGGGGGGGGTGAGGGTTGTGGTAGCGAATAACTCAGTGAGCTATCCACAGAGTCATGTTAAGTTGCCACTTACAATGCAGTATGATAGACTGGTATCGTTGTTATGCAATAAAATAAGGTTGAGCAAACGTTCGGTAAATCTTAAAATAACCTTAAGATATCCGTATTTTTTTAATAAAATGCAATTTTGAACCACGTTTTATATATTTTTGTCACTAAGTTTTTTTTCCACGTTATGTATTTTGAGTAAAAAAAAGACAATATTTTCGGGCTCGATATTTGGTCACCAAGTTTTTTTTCCACCTATTTATGTATTTTAAAAGATTTTTATATAAAATGTGCTTTTAAAGAACGCTATGCCTTAACGTCCCAAACGGACATTAAAGTTTAGCGCTCTTTAAAAGCGCGTTTTATATAGATATATAACTTTTTTTTACACTTATTTCTGTCATATGTGTCCAAAAGAATCACAATTAGGTTCTGAACTCCATACTTAAGGAACTATTTAGGTTTTTTCCTCTGAGCTTAGAGACCGCAACCAAGGTATTGTGTAAATGAAGATCACTAGAGTCTTGTCTTCTCTGATTTGTTGCTTCAGACATCTTTCTCAATCAATAACAATTTGCCCCAAAAAATAGAAAGCAAATTTTTCATTGTCTTGTATCAATCTTAAATTGTAGAGTTCCTGCTGTTTTGTTGTTTTCATCGGTTTGTGTGTTTATTTTTGGGACTACGAGGCGGTACCTCGGGAGATCCCCCTGCATATTTATTTTTGGGACTACGAGGCGGTATCTCGGAAGATCCCCCTGCATATTTATTTTTGGGACTACGAGGCGGTATCTCGGAAGATCCCCCTGCATATTTACTTTTGGGATTACGAGGCGGTACCTCGGGAGATCCCCCTGCATATTTACTTTTGGGACTACGAGAAGATATCTCCGGAGATCCCCTGTTGAGCATTTACTTTTAGGAGTACGAGACGGTATCTCAGGAGTGCCCCTTTTGTTTATCCCTATGTGTTGGGCTGTTATCTTTTGTAATTTCTCCTTGTTAAATTTTCCAATCTCTTATTACATTGCTATATTTTCTTGCCTTAAATTATTATATACCAGTAGGGCCTTGACCTGACCTCGTCACTACTCTACTGAGGTTAGGCTTGGCACTTACTAGGTACCGTTGTGGTGTACTCATGCTACTCTTCTGCACATATTTTGTGTTCCGATCCAGGAATCCTAATGGCATCATGTTAGCCTGCCTATATCACACTTTTTTAGGTGCATTTTTCCTAGAACCCTGTCACGACCCAAAATTCACTAAGGGTCGTGATGGTGCCGGACACCGCTGTCAGGCAAACCAACCAAAATACTCAATTAAATTCTCGTTTTAATAATTTTGAAAACTATGATTTTCCTTCAATTTTACTAGTAAAAGATACTCATTACGAAATAAATAAAAATGTTTAGACATGTAACGACCCGACCGGTCGTTTTTCTTTTTAGAACCCCATTCCCTTAAATAAAACTCCCCGTGCTTGCTTTAGCTAATTTACGACTTGCGGGAACGGTTGGATCGGTATTTGGAAGAGCTTGGAGTGAAATATGCCCATTTGATTACTTAGGATTGTCATAAAAAGCTAAGTTTGACCTTAGTCAACATTTTGATCAAACGGATCCGGATTCGTGATTTGACGATCCCGGAGGGTCCGTAGGAAAATATGGTACCTGAGCATAGGCCCGGAATTGAAATCCGAGGTTCTTAGCCCGAGTAATGAATTTTTATTAGAAATTGTTAATCTGAAGTTTTAAGGATTTAAAGAAACTAATTAATGAATGATTTCATAGGTATCAGGCTCGTATGTCGGTTCCGAAGCCCGGTACAAGTCCGTAATATCATTTAAGACTTGCCTGTAAAATTTGGTGTCAATCCGAGTAGTTTAAGGGCGTTTTGGCCCGTTGGAGGAAAATTAAGAACTTGAAGTTCATAAGTTTTATTCATTTGGTTTTAGGGGGTGATTTCTAGATTTAGCGTTGTTTTGGGTGTTCCAAAGGTTCGAGTAGGTCCATCTCGTGATTTTAGACTTGTCGGTATGTTCGGGTAGGGCCCGGGAGCCCTGAACGTCAATTGGACGAGGCTCGAGTGAAGTGGAATTTTTGGGAAAGGGCTGAAGTTTGCTGCTTCTATCATAACCGCACCTGCGATTGGTGGACCGCAGGTGCGAGACCGTAGAAGCGGTCCTTCCATCGCAGAAGCGGCCCAGGGCAGCCAGGCCAGGAATTGCAAAAGCGGCTCCCCCGCCGCAGAAGCGGCTCCGCAGATGCGGCCTGGAGATCGCATAAGCTGTCCCAGCTCTTTTGGCCCATTTTGCAGATGCGGTCCATTTCTCGCAGATGCGGGACCGCAGATGCAGAAATCGCTGAAGCAGTGAGGTTCATTTAATACGAGTTCTATGTCATTTTTATCACATTTTCACTCCTCCATTGGGCGATTTTAGAGCTTTGAGAGAAGAACTTCACCTAGCATCTTGAGGTAAGTGTGTTCTACCTATTTCTAGTTTAATAATTATGTCTTAGGTAGATTAAAAACTAGTATTAAGGTGAAATCATGGGGTTAGAGCAAAAACCTAGGGTTTTAATAAAAGTTAGATTTAACCACGAAATTTGTTATGGAATAAACTAGAAATCATATATTATTGATTCTTAGGACGTAGAGAACAACTTCCTTCGAAGAATCTCGGAATCCGGGCACGTGGGCCCGGGGTCGAATTTTAGGAAACTTGTGTTAATGGTTGGGAAATTGCTTAAATAGCTAGAATTTGATCTTGTGAGTCTATTTTGACTAGTTCTTACTTCGTTTAACTAGTTTGGGATCGTTCGGCTCTGAATTGAGGGCTTGGACTCGTTCTTGGTATTGGAAGTGCACTATGGAGTGAGGTGAGTCTCCTTTCTAACCTTGTAAGAGGGAATTGTCCCCATAGGTATAATAATTAAATTAATTGCCATTTTATACGGGGGCTACGTACGTACTAGATGACGAGAGTCCTTGCGTAGCAACTATTATGTTAAGTCCGGGTAGTCTAGGACCCATAAGCATGCTCTACGTGATATTCTTGTAACTTGATGATAGATTCGGATTCGTATAAACTATTTGATTAAGGTAAATAAGACTAGTGAAGGAAATTTATCCTGTTTGTTCTTTTAATAGAGAATATTTGGTATTCCTGTGAATAAAGACTCCTCAGATATATATTGTCGTTGCCTGTTGATGAGCTTATTTATATTTGACCACGTCGCACGGGTGATTCACGAGCGGGGTAATAGATGCATCTATGGTTTGAGCCGTTCGACCCTCGGCAGTGCACAATTTACTTTTATGTTGGATCGGGCCGTACGTCCCACGGTGTTACTTGCGCATGTTTTGCTTAAGCATTTCTCTGAGGACTGAATTTCATAACTGCTTGAGATATATGTGAATATCCATGATAATACTTGGGAAAGAACTGTTATTCCATGATTATTAAATGCTAATAACTTGTGCTATCCATACTTATTATAAATCTTCTCTCATTATTTGACCCTAGTAAGTATCAAGTTGACCTCTCGTCTCTACTTCTTCGAGATTAGACGGGATACTTATTGTGTACATATTATTTATGTACTCATACTATACTTCTGTACTTAATTGTACAGGGTCTGAGACAAGTGTACCTGGCTATCAGTCTGGTGCGCATCTCTGAGCGGACTTGAGACTTCTACGGTGAGCTCCTTCCCTTCCATGCCGTTCAGCAACCTGAAGAAGTTATTCCTTATGTATTTTTGCTGTCTATTCTGTTTTGGACAGTAGGATAGTGTGATTTTTTTGTATATTCTACTAGTTGCCCATAACTTGTGACACCAGAACTTGGCACACACATTAGTAGACTGTATTATTTTGGGGTTGTATGATTATTATGATCTTATTAATCATTTCTGATTTTATTTCAACTTAAAGAATTATTTCAACTGTTTTGGGGTAAAGGTAAATGAAAGTTTAGTTAGTATTTTTCCGTGTCAGCTTGCCCAGCAATGGTGTTGGGCGCCATCATGACCTGTTACGGAAATGGGTCGTGACAACATGGTATCAGAGCACTAGGTTCACGTAAGTCACAAGTCATGAGCAAACCTAATAGAGTCTTGTAGATCGGTACAGAGACGTCTGTATTTATCTTCGAGAGGCTATAGGGTATTAGGAAGAACTACTCTTTATTCATTCCTATCGTGCAGTGGTTGGTATGCTAAATTTCCCTCTTCTATTCTCTCACAGATGGTGAGGACACGCACGGGTGATGTTCCAGACCCGGGCGGAGCTGCTCCCCCCGTTGCTCGAGGCCGAGGTAGAGGCTGGGGTAGGGCACCGGCCGTGGTAGGGGACGAGGGCGTCCCAAAGTTATTCTAGTAGTACCACCAGCAGATCCTGCGGGAGATCCTACTATCGAGGAGCAGGGCGAGGTGCCCGCAGCTGAGCCCACCCCGGCAGACTTTATGACAGCATCGGGATTTCAGGAGGTTATGGGCCGTATGCTTCGGTTCATGGATTCTATGACTCAGGTTGGTTTATTTCCAGCAGATCCAGCTACTTACAGGCAGGAGGGGGAGCACAGACCCCTACTGCTCAGGCTCCTGGACATACTGCTGCAGTGTATCAGACTCTGGGTGCACTACCCGCAGATGGGGCCCAACCAGTTGCTGCAGTGGTGCCCCAGCTCAGACCAGCTGCGGATGGTGATCCACAGAAGTTATTGGATAGATGGACTAGGCTTCACCCTCCTATCTTCGGGGGTGAGCGACATGAGGATGCCCAGGACTTCATTGACAGGTACAGGGACAGACTGCACAATATGAGGATATTGGAGTCACATGGAGTCGACACTACTTTTCAGCTGGAGGGCAGGGCCTGTAGATGGTGGCAGTCCTATGTTCTTGGCAGGCCAGCAGGTTCTCCTCCCCTCACCTGGGGTCAGTTCACCCAGTTGTTCTTAGATAGGTATATTCCACCCTCTGAGAAGGAAGAGCTACGACACCAGTTTGAGCATCTTGAGTAGGGCCAGATGTCTGTGACCGATTACGAGGCGAGGTTCTCTGAGTTGTCTCGCCATGCACTCATGATACTTCCCACAGATGCATAGAGAGTGCGGAGATTTGTTGCAGGGTTGCACCCCGATATTCGAGCTAGCATGGCCCGAGAGGTGGAGATGGGTACTGAGTATCAGCTAGCAGTAGAGATTGCTCGCAGGATTGAGGGGTATCGCCTGAGGGGCAGAGAGTAGATTCAGCAGGACAAGAGGGCTCGGTTTTCAGGAGAGTTCAGAGGTGCCCCAGCTAGGGGTAGAGGCCACTTTGGGAGGGGCCAACCCAGCAGACTCTCATATTCAGCACCACCACCCCCTCCCCGAGGTGCTCCAGTGAGACCTTATTTCAGTGCAATGCCGGAGAGTTCTTACCACCCACCAGCTATTCAGGGTTCCTCCGGCGGGTATTCTGGTTATCAGGATTCTTCTAGTGCTCACTTCAGAGCTGTGCCGGAGAGTTCCTATCACCCACCGGCCATCCAGGGTTCTTCCAGTGGGTATTCGGGTCAGCTGGCTTAGACTCCAAGGCAGCAGGCTATTGTACCGAGAGTGTGCTACGAGTGTGGAGATCTGGGTCATCTGAAGAGGACCTGCCCCAGGCTTCGGGGCAAGGCAGTACAGCAGGGTCAGCAGCCCATGATTTCAGCACCAGCTGCCCAGCCACCTAGAGGTGGAGGGCAAGCTGGTCGGGGCTGACCTAGAGGTGGAGGTCAGGCAGGGAGAGGTCAGCCAGATACTGCTCCGTCAGGCGGAGGCCAGCCAGCCGGCGCTCCAGCTAGATTCTACGCTCTTCCACACAGGCCAGATGCATTGTCCTCAGATGCCGTCATCACAGGTATTATTTTCGTTTGCGGTAGAGATGCTTCGGTATTATTTGATCCAGGGTCCACCTATTCTTATGTATCATCACTGTTTACTCGATTCTTTGTTATTCCTCCTGCACCCTTGGGCACTCTTATTCATGTGTCCACTCCTATGGGCGATTCCGTGGTTGTAGACCGGGTCTACTAGTCCTGTGTGGTTACATTCTGTAATTTCGAGACTAGATCAGATCTCCTATTGCTGGATATGATCAATTTTGAGGTCATCCTGGGCATGGATTGGTTGTCTCCATATCACGCCGTCCTAGATTGCCATGCTAAGACTATTTCACTAGTAATGCCAGGGTTGCCAAGGTTGTAGTGGAAGGGTTCCACAGTTGATACCCCTAGTAGGGTTATTTCTTTCTTGAAGGCTCGGCGTATGGTCGAGATTGGCCTATCTAGCTTATGTTCGAGACACCACCGCAGAGTCTCCAACGATTGATTCAGTTCCCGTAGTCCGAGAGTTCGCCGATGTGTTTCCTTCTGATCTTCCTGGCATGCCACCGAATCGTGATATTGATTTCTGTATCGATTTGGTTCCAGACACCCAGCCTATATCTATTCCACCGTATCGCATGGCTCCTAAGGAGCTGAAGGAGCAGCTTGAGGAGTTGTTAGCAAAGGGGTTTATTAGACCCAATGTATCGCCTTGGGGTGCACCGGTGTTATTTGTGAAGAAGAAGGATCGGACTATGCGGATGTGCATTGACTACCGCCAGTTGAACAAAGTCATCATCAAGAACAAGTATCCGTTGCCTCGTATCGATGATTTGTTCGACCAGTTGCAGGGTGCGAGGGTGTTCTCTAAGATAGACTTGAGGTCAGGGTACCATCAGTTGAAGATTCGGGACTCGGATGTTTCAAAGACTGCATTCCGGACTAGATATGGCCATTATGAGTTTCTGGTGATGTCCTTTGGCTTGACTAATGCCCCAGAAGCATTTATGGATTTGATAAACAGGGTGTTCAGGCCTTATATTGATTCCTTCGTCATCGTCTTCATTGATGACATCTTGATATACTCACATAGCCTGGGGGAGCACGAGCAACATCTGAGAGTAGTGATTCAGACCTTGCGAGAGCAGAAGCTATATGCTAAGTTCTCGAAATGTGAGTTTTGGCTAGAGTCTGTGGCATTCTTGGGGCATATTGTGTCAGGAGAGGGTATTAAGGTAGACCCCAAGAAGATTGAGGCAGTTCAGAGTTGGCCACGCTCCACCTCAGTGACTGAGATCAGGAGTTTCCTGGGGTTAGCAGGTTATTACAGGCGGTTCGTGCAGGGCTTTTCATCTATTGCATCACCTCTGACTAGATTGACCCAGAATGGTGCTCCTTTCCATTGGTCCGATGATTGTGAGGCGAGCTTCCAGAAGCTCAAGATAGCCTTGACTATATCACCAGTCCTTGTGTTGCCTTCCGGTATAGGGATGTATACAGTGTATTGTGACGCTTCGCGTGTTGGCTTGGGTTGTGTATTGATGCAGGAGGGGCGAATTATTGCATATGCCTCCCGTCAGCTGAAGATTCATGAGAAAATTATCCTGTGCACGATCTGGAATTGGCGGCGATTGTTCATTCTCTTAAGATATGGAGGCACTACCTGTACGGGGCTTCATGTGAGGTTTATACCGATCATCGCAGCTTGCAGCATTTGTTCAAGCAGAGGGATCTTAATTTGAGGCAGCGCAGGTGGCTTGAGTTACTGAAGGATTATGACATCACCATTCTTTATCATCCAGGCAAGGCAAATGTGGTCGCGGATGCCTTAAGCAGAAAGGCTGAGAGTATGGGTAGTTTGGCATTCATTCCAGCAGGGGAGCCACCACTAGCTTTGGACATTCATTCCTTGGCTAACAGACTAGTGAGGTTGGACATTTCGGAGCCCAGCCGGGTTCTTGCGTGTATGGTTGCTCAGTCCTCTTTATTGGGGGAGATAAAGGCCCGACAGTTCGATGATCTACATTTGGCAGTTCTCAGAGATACGGTGCTTCAGGGAGGTACCAAGGAAGTTTCTATTGGCGAGGATGATGTGTTGCGGCTTCAGGGTCGTCTATGTGTTCCTAATGTCAACGGTCCGAGGGAGAGGATACTAGAGGAGGCACACAGTTCACGCTACTCCATCCACCCGGGGGCTACGAAGATGTATCGTAACTTGAGGCAGCATTACTAGTGGCGGAGGATGAAGAAAGACATAGTGGAGTATGTGGCTAGGTGTTTGAATTGCCAGCAGGTCAAGTATGAACATCAGAGACCGGGTGGCCTACTTCAGCAGATGCCTATATCGGAGTGGAAGTAGGAGCGCATTACCAGGGATTTCGTAGATGGGTTGCCGCGGACCTTGCGAAAGTTTGATTCAGTATAGGTCATCGTTGATAGGTTGACCAAGTCGGCCCACTTCATTCCAGTGGCTGCTACTTATACAGCAGAGAGGTATGCTCAGATTTATATTCGGGAGATAGTCCGATTGCACAGTGTGACTGTTTCCATCATATCCGACAGAGGCCCTCAGTTTACTTCCCATTTTAGGAGAGCCGTTCAGAGTGAGTTGGGGACCCGTGTAGAGTTTAGCACAGCATTCCATCCTCAGACCCACGAGCAGTCAGAGCAGACAGTACAGATTTTAGAGGATATGCTTAGAGCATGTGTGATTGACTTTGGAGGGGAGTGGGACCAGTTCTTGCGCTTGGCGGAGTTTCCATATAACAACAGCTATCAGTCCAGCATTGAGATGGCTCCATACGAGGCTCTATATGGTCGCTGTTGTCGTTCTCCTATTAGATGGTTTGAGCCTAGTGAGGCTAAGTTGTATGGTACAGACTTGGTACAGGATGCTATGGATAAGGTGAAGTTGATTTAAGAGAGGCTTCACACAGCTCAGTCCAGACAGAAGAGTTACGCGGATCAGAAGGCGTGTGATGTATCATTTATGGTTGGCGAGAAGGTTCTCTTGAAAGTCTCGCCCATGAAGGGCATTATGAGGTTCTGGAAGAAGGGCAAGTTGAGTCCAAGGTTTATTGGCCCCTTTGAGGTGTTGAGGAGAGTTGGGGAGGTTGCCTATGAGCTTGCATTACCCCCATCTTGTCGGGAGTTCATCCGGTTTTTCATATGTCGATGCTTCGGAAGTATCATGCTGACTTTTCCCATGTGTTAGACTTCAGTACTATTCAGCTGGATGAAAGCTTGGGTTATGAGGAGGAGCCAGTTGCCATTATTGATAGGCAGGATCGCCAGTTGAGATCCAAGAGGATTTCTGCGGTAAAGTTCCAGTGGAGGGGCCAACCAGTCGAGGAGGCGACCTGGGAGTCCGAGGAAGACATGCGGAGCAGATATCCCTATTTATTCAGCAGCTCGGGTACTTTTCTATGTCCGTTCGAGGACGAACGTTTGATTAAAAGGTGGAGAATGTAACGACCCGCCTGGTTGTTTTGCCTTTTTGAACCCCGTTCCCTTAAATAAAACTTCCCGTGCTTGCTTTAGCTAATTTACAACTTGCGGGGACGGTTGGTTCGTGATTTGGAAGAGTTTTGGGTGAAATATGCCCATTTGATTCCTTAGGATTTTCTTAAAAGGGTAAGTTTGACTTTGGTCAACATTTTGAGCAAACGGACCCGGATTCGTGATTTGACGGTCCCGGAGGGTCCGTAGGAAAATATGGGACCTGGGCGTATGCCCGGAATCGAATTCTGAGGTCCCTAGCCCGAGTAATGAATTTTTATTAGAAATTGTTAATCTAAAGTTTTAAGGATTTAAAGAAACTAATTAATGATTGATTTCCTAGGTATCGGGCTCATATTTTTGGTTCCGAGGCCCGGTACAGGTCCGAAATATCATTTAAGACTTGCCTGTAAAATTTGGGGTCAATCCGAGTAGTTTTAGGGCGTTTTGGCCCGTTGGAAGAAAATTAACAACTTGAAGTTCATAAGTTTGATTCATTTGGTTTTAGGGGGTGAATTCAAGATTTAGCATTGTTTCGGGTGTTCCGAAGGTTCGAGTAGATCTGTCTCGTGATTTCAGACTTGTCGGTATGTTCGGGCGGGGCCCGGGAGCCTCGAGCGTCAATCGGACGAGGCTCGAGTGAAGTGGAAAATTTGAGAAAGGGCTGAAGGATTGTTGCTTCTGTCATAACCGCATCTGCGGTTCTTGGACCGCAGGTGCGAGATTGCAGATGCAGTCCTTGCATTGCATAAGCAGCTCAGGTAAGCCAGGCCAGGAACCGCAGAAGCGGCTCCCAAGCCGTAGATGCGGCTCCGCAGATGCGGTCCCAGCTCTTTGGCCCATTTTCGCAGATGCGGCGCTTTTTCTCGCAGATGCGGGACCGCAGATGCGAAAATTACTAAACCAGTGAGGTTCATTAAAGACGGGTTCCAAACCTATTTTTGACACTTTTCACTCTTTCATTTGCAATTTTGGGAGCTTTGAAGAGAAGGTTTCCACTTATCATCAAGAGTTTGGGATCGTTCGGCTCCGAATTGAGGGCTTGGACTTGTTCTTGGCATTGGAAGTGCACTTTGGAGCGAGGTGAGTCTCCTATCTAACCTTGTAAGAGGGAATTATCCCCATAGGTATAATAATTGAATTAATTGCCAATATATGTGGGGGCTACGTACGTACTAGGTGACGAGAGTCCGTGCATAGCGACTATTATGTTAAGTCCGGGTAGTCTAGGATACATAAGCATGCTCTATGTGATATTCTCGTAACGTGACGATAAATTCAGATTCATATAACTATTTGATTAAGAAGAATAAGACTAGTGAATGAACCTTATCCTGTTTGGTCTTTTAGAAGAGAATATTTGGTATCCCTGCGTATAGCTACTCCTCATATATTTATTATCGTTGCTTGTTAATGTGCTTATTTATATTTGACCGCCTCGCATAGGTGATTCGCGAGCGGGGTAATAGATGCATCAATGGTTCGAGCCGTTCGACCCTCGGCAGTGCACAATTTACTTTTATGTTGGATCGGGCCGTACGTCCCACGGTGTTACTTGCGCATGTTTTGCTTAGCATTTTTTGCTGAGAACTGAATTTAATATCTGCTTGAGATATAGGTGAATATCCATGATAATACTTGGGAAAGAACTGTTAATCCATGATTATTAAATGTAATAACTTGTACTATCCATGCTTGATATAAATTTCCTCACATTGTTTGACCCTAGTGGGTATCAAGTCGACCTCTCGTCTCTACTTCTTCGAGATTAGACGGGATACTTACTATGTACATATAGTTTATGTACTCATACTACACTTCTGTACTTAATTGTACAGGGTCTGAGGCTGGTACATCTGGCTATCAATCGAGTGCGCATCTCTGAGCGGGTTCGAGACTTCTACGGTGAGCTGCTTCTCCTCCATGCCGTTCAGCAGCCTGAAGAAGTCTTTCATATGTATTTTTGCTGTCTATTCCATTTTTGACAGTAGGATAGTGTGGCTCTTTTGTATATTCTACTAGTTGCCCATGCTCATGACACTAGGTCTTGGCACACACATTAGTAGACTGTATTATTTTGGGTTTGTATGATTATCAGGATTTTATTCAACGTTTCTGATTTATTCCAACTTAAAGAATTATTTTCAACTATTTTGGGGTAAAGGTGACTGAAAGTTTAGCTGGTATTTTCCGCGTCGGCTTGCCCAACAATGGTGTTGGGCGCCATCATGACCTGCTATGGAATCTGGGTCGTGACATGGGCGCCTGATGCAAAAACTTGAAATGTATTCCCTTGTTATCCAGGTGGGCGCCTGATGCAAAAACTTGAAATGTATTCCCTTGTTATCCAGGTGCGCGCCTGATGCAAAAAATTTAAATGTATTCCCTTGTTATCCAGGTGCGCGCCTGATGCAAAAACTTGAAATGTATTCCCTTGTTATCCAGGTGGGCGCCTGCCATTACAACAAAACAGTTAAAACAAAAGAAACTTTTCTGCCCCAGTTTGATACTGGGAACATTTGTGAGTGTTAACCGTATCATGTTATCCAAAAGAGCTACAAGAATTTAAAAGCTAAATCCCATTATCCAGGTGGGTCCTGACAACTTAAAATTAAATCCCATTATCCAGGAGGATCCTGAAAACTTAAAATTAAATCCCATTATCCAGGAGGGTCCTGACAAATTAAAATTAAATCCCATTATCTAGGAGGGTCCTGAAAACTTAGAAATACATCCCATTATCTAGGAGGGTCCATAAAAACTTGAAACTAAATCCCATTGTCTATGAGGGTCCTGAGAATTTTAAATTAAATCCCATTATCCAGGAGGGTCCTGAGAATTTTAAATTAAGTCCCATTGTCCAGGAGGGTCCTGAGAATTTTAAATTAAGTCNCCAATAATATAGTAAATCGAGGGTTTTTATAAAAAATGGTTGTAACTCAATAGCATGAAGCAAGTAAACAATCTCTTATTTATAAGGAAATTTCCAAATTCGTTTTCATCATTTATACATTTATTCTCAATCCGGGGAAGCAATATCCTCATTTATAAATATCAAGGCAAGCAATACAAGCATGCGCAAATCATGCCGAGGACGTACGGCCCGATCCAAAAATATTTAAACTTTGCACTAGCAGAGGGTCGAATGGCGTGAACCATAGATGCACCTATTTAATCTACCGAGGCATTCGGCCCGTTCCACAATAGATAAACACATTCAAACAGTCAAATCAAGAATTCATCAAGGAGCAATTATTCAGGAAAAAGCAAGTTTCTCTTTTAAAAGTCAAGATGTGATATCTAGCCTTGTAGAAATTTAGGCATTCGATATGTGTTTAAGAATTTTTAAATTGACAACAAGGTTGCAAATATTACAAGTAAAGCATGCTTTTGGGCCCTAGACTACCCGGACTTAAGCATAATAGTAGCTACGCATGGACTTTCGTCACCTCATGCGTAAGTAGCCCCCACAAATAAGAGCACATGATCAGTTAACTCACCTATGGGGACAATTCCCTCTTATAAGGTTAGAAAGGAGACTCACCTTGCTCTGAAGTTCCAAAACCGGCTTCCAAGCCCTTCCGATGACTCAAATCGATGCACAACGCTCCAAAACTAGCCAATAAAGGAGAAAATCCATAAACATATGCTCTAATACTCACAACAATTCAATTTAGATAAATTCCTAACTTCGTTCGAAAAGTTGACAAAATCTCCCTCGGGCCCACGTGCCCGGATTCCAAAAAAACTCACAAAATCCGAAAACCCATTCCGGTACGAGTTCAACCATACCAATTTTACCAAATTACGATAACAACTTGACCTCCAAATCTTGAATTTTCATTCTTGACAAGTTTTATAAAAATCTTGATTTCTTCCATTTAAATCGAAATAAATGATGAATATAACCATAGAATCATGAAGTATAATTACTTTCAGATATAGAACACTTACCCCAATCCATATGGTGAAAATCGCCTCAACAATCGCTTCTATCCGAGCTCCATAGCTCCAAATATGCTAAAAATGGCCGAAACCTCGAAATATAGCTTCTGCCCAGGTATTTACTCTTCCCGATCGCGGAAAATGCTTCGCAATCGAGAATCACAACATTTCTCAGCCTAAAATTTGCCCTTCGCGATCGCGGACAACGCTTCGCGATCGTGAAGAACAAATGGTCAGCTCTTCCTTTTTGAAAACTAGACTCCAAGGAATACAACTTTCATGCTTTGCTCATCTCTCATTTCTTTATATATTACAAGATATAAGCTTTCAAAATCAGCCCTGTGCAACACAAATTTCTTCTTCGCAATTTCCAAACTCTTCCCGGATAGGCTGTAGTGTACCACTCATAAATTTTTGTACACAGCTCCAAATTCCAAAGGGTGTAGTTTTCTGAAAACTAGACACAAAGGGCTACAACTTTCATTTTTAGATCATCTCCATATTCCTTATAGATTGTGAGATACAAGCTTCTAAAGTCGGGTCAGTGCAGCAGAAACTTTCCTCTACGCGATCGCTATAGGCCTTCCGCGATCGCGAATCACTGGCCATTTTCTCCCACTTTACTCATCGCTATCGTGACCAATTCCCCGCGATAGCGTAGCATACTGCTGTAGCCAAAAATCAGCGGCTAAAAATGGCCTAGAAATGGTTCGAAACTACCCCGAATCTCACCCGAGCCCCTCGGGACCCCGTCCGAACATACCAACAAGTCTTAAAACGTACCACGGACTTAGTCGGGGCCTCAAATCACATCAAACAACGCTAAAACCATGAATCACACTCCAATCCAAGCTTAATGAACTTTAGAATTTCAAACTTCTATATTCGATGCTGAAACCTACCAAATCACGTCCGATTGACCTCAGTTTTTGCACACAAGTCATATTCGACAGTACGGACCTACTCCAACTTCCGGAATCGGAATCCGACCCCGATATCAAAAATTCCACTTTCGGTCAAACTCCTCAAAAACCTTCAAATTTCTATCTTTAGCCAAATGATTCCAAAATGACTCACGGACCTCCGAATTCACTTCCGATCGCGCTCCCAATACCATAATCACCATACGAAGCTATTCCCAGACTCGGAATCCCAAACGGACATCGATAACACTGAAATGCACTTCAACCCAAACTTATGAAATTCTTTCAAAAATACCAACTTCCACAATAGGTGTCGAAACGTTCCTGGATCTTCCAAAACCTGATCCGGACATATGCCCAAGTCCTAAATCATCATACGAAACTGTAGGAACCTTCGAATCCTGATTCCGAGGTCGTTTACCCAAAAATCCAATCTTAGTCTATTCTTTCACCTTAAAGCTTCCTAATTGAGAATTTTCTTTCCAAATCAACTCTGAACTTCCCGAAATTCAATTCCGACCATGCGTACAAGTCGTAAGGCCTGAAGTGAAGCTTCTCATGGCCTCAAACCGCCGAAGAGCGCGCTAAAGCTCAAAATGACTGTCGGATCATTACAAACCCTGCCATTATCTTAGTGGCTCAATTATGCACTTATTACTAACAGACTTATTTGGAAAAAAAATTAATTCACATGTCACTGTTCCATTGGAGTAAATATAAATTCTTACCAAAATTAAAAAAAACACTCATAACTTGGATTTTCATTGGACCCGCTCCAAGAATGGACCCTCCTCACCGGCCACCGCCAACTCCTTCTTTCTTCTCCAATCTCCACGAAATCGAATTAGAGGAGGATATAATGAATTATTTTCTCAGAGCCATTTTATACCCATTTGATTTCATTAATGAATTTACTCTCATTTAATCAATTACTTCCTAAGTCAAGATCCAAAATTTATTCTCATACCCGTTTTATTTCATTCCCAAAATCAATATTTTCTTGCTTAAATTGTTACATTTTTTGTTGTTGTGGTGACATAAATTCTTCCATTTGCTGAACTTTATTAAAAGAGGAAGAAGAAGTTATATTGTCTTTTAAGAATAAAATTTGGATTACAGAGTTTAAGATGGGTACGGACCAATCAAAACCTAGGTTATGGTGTTTTTTTAAAGTTTAGTAAGGATTTATATTTTGCCAATGAGACAGTGACACGTGATATTAATTAATTTTTTTTCCAGATAAGTTCGTTAGACATAAGGGCATATTTTAAGCTCACTAGTATTAGTACCCGCGCGGATGCGCAGATACTAATCATGTCAAATATTAACTACAAGAAAAGTGCAAATTACTTGGGGATTTTACCTGGGAATTTATTTCCGCAGATATTTCCTACGGATTTTCATGCGAAAATAGGAAATTCCTAGGTAAATCTGTAGGTAAATTTGGCGCCATTTTGCTCAAAAATTTACATGGGGAATTATTTGGAAAATTAATCTGCAAGTACCGTTTTCATAGGTAAATCCGCAAGATGAACAAAAATAAATTCCTTTGTCACTTCGCAAGAAAATTCCTAGGTAAATTTACCTGTGGATTTAGCTAGGGATATTCACCTGGGGATATACTTACCTATGGTATTACCTGGGGATTTTTATTATGCGAATTTAGCTGGGGATTTATTTCTTGAGAATTTACTTGGGGATTTTTTTACATGGAAAATTACTTGGGGATTTTATTATTCTGGATTTACTTGAGAACTCTTTTTTTTGGAGGATTTACGCGGGTTTTTGGCTGCTACAAGTTTAGCTGAAGATTATTTATTGGGGATTGACTTAAGGATTTACTTAGCTGAAAATTATGCTGAAAATAAATTTTTAAAAATATATTTAAGAAATTAAAATTATAATAATATAGAAAATGCTACTGATATCACAAGTGAATATTATTTTTAAACATTTAGTTCCTTTATCAATTCAAATAAATTATTATGCAATAATTTCACTCTAAAAAGGTGTTGAAAACAAAAAGGATTAAAGCAACAATATTGATAAAATTGTTAGTAAAATTATCATATTTAGTTAATTTATTTATTGTTGGCGATGTCATACATATTTATCATTCTTTTCTAAAGATAAATGCAGTAAGAACTTAATCTCATACAAGGATTATAGCTGTAATTATTTTTTTTTGGATTGAATATTGTTAATATATTGTATTTGTAAAATCATTCTGAAAATATAAATGAATATAAACAGAAATGAACATAAACATAAATGACAGAAAATCAATTCGAGCCCACTGAATTCGCAGTGTTTCCTTAAGGAATTTAATCCCCTCCTAGTACCCAAGGTTATGGATTATTTCCTCCCAGGATAGAACGAATTACACACTGGTGTAGTGGTACTTCAAACCACAGTGTTTCAACGAACACAAAGTTCGGTAGCAAATCACACTTACTTTTTGCTTTGTTTGATGCTAAAAGTATGCAGAAGAAGGAGAAGAAACTCAGAAAATCGTTGTGAAATTTTGAGCAGAATAGTGTTGTTTCAGAATGGTTATTTCTACAAAACGACCACAACATAAATGCCTTTACATAATGGCTATTTACTCAATATTAAAGAGGGAAAATAAAGAGGAAAAATTGATGGGTAGTTAATTTTCTGTTACAAAAATAGAAAACTGAAATTTGGACAACTAAAATGGATTTAATATTAACATTTATTTAATATTAATATTCTGTTATTAAAATAAATATTTAATAATAATTCTGTTAATATTTTACTATTAACAAATAAATTTGGTCAAAAAAATTGATCAATCAATCGATCATTTGACCAAATCCAAATCCAAATCCAAATCCAAATCCGAATCCGAATCCGAATCCGAATCCGAATCCGAAGCCGAAGCCGAAGCCGAGCTGAGCTGAGCCGAGCGAGCGACGACGACGGCGACGACGATGCGAGGCTTGCATTCTTCTCAACTCTTTAAGAGCTAGAAGAAGAGCAATTGCTTATATACCCATAAAAAACCTCTTCCTCTTCCAATATGGGACTATGTCGATTTACCGCGGGGGGGGGGGGGGGGGGTAG
>NC_031997.1:29389245-29429358 GCF_001879085.1 Nicotiana attenuata
AACTTAAAATTTCACTCAAAAATTTCATTTCCCTCCATTTCCCATTCACCCTCTTTTAAGTATTTAATATATTAATTAAATACATCCAAAACCCAACAATCCTCCACATGAATGGGGAATGGCTATATCACGGAAGTATGCATGAAAAACTGTGTGATTCGCAAGTAAGGATTAATTGCATCTGGATAAGTAGGTTTCCCTTTGAACTTTCCGTAGTGAACTTATGTCGGATATACTCGATCAATCGGTAGATTTGATATCTTTGAACCGTCGAACTTTAGTGTATACCTAGACAACCACAAGTCACACAACCAACCCTTAACAGTCTTTGGTTCTCATTGTTGTGTTTGTTTTAATGCTTTATCCTTGGTACTGAACATTGTTTATCACGAGAATGGACCAAAAGTTTAGTTGACAATGTTGAACTGTCATAAATGACTTTGTTTGATCTCCTTGAACCTAGATCTTGGGATCTCCAGTCTTCTAGGTAGAGTTACCACCACTATGACTTGTCTAACGGTTTTATGTCTTCGTCGTATATGACGAGACTTACCGTTATACATAATGCTCCCAGCCCTTCCAATTACCGCTTGACTATCACAATGTATGCATATTGGTGCCAACGGTTTGGGCCAAAATGGAATATCTTCCAAGAAATTCTGGAGCCATTCAGCTTATTCACCTACTTTATCCAAGGCTATGAACTCAGCCTCCATTTTAGAGCGGGCAATACAAGTTTGTTTGGATGACTTCCAAGATACCGCTCCTCCACCAATAGTGAATACATATCCACTTGTGGACTTGGAATCAGTTGATCCGGTGATCTAATTTACATCACACTATCCCTCAATGACCGCAGGATATTTACTGTAGTGCAAAGCAAAGTCCTGGGTATGTACTAAATACCCCAAAACTCGTTTCATGGCCATCCAATGAGATTGGCCTGGATTGCTCGTATATCGACTCAATTTACTTATAGCACAAGCTATATCTGGTCATGTACAATTCATGATGTACATTAAGCAACCAAACACACGAGCATAATCCAATTGTGATATGCTCTGGCCTTTGTTCTTTTGCTAATGCAAGATTCACATCAATTGGAGTCTTTGCAACTTTAAAGCCCAAGTGCTTGAATTTTTCAAGTACTGTCTTAATATAATGAGATTGTGACAATGCTAGACCTTGAGAAGTCTTATGGATCTTAATTCCCAGAATTAAATCAGCAACTCCCAAGTCTTTCATATCAAACTTGCTAGTTAGCATACACTTAGTAGCATTTATGTTGGCAATGTCATTACTCATTATGAGCATATCATCCACATATAAGCAAACAATGACTATGTGATTTGGAACATTTTTAATGTACACACATTTATCACATTCATTTATCTTAAATCCATTTGACAACATTGTTTGGTCAAATTTAGCATGCCATTGTTTGGGTGCTTGTTTTAATCCGTAAAGGGACTTAACAAGTCTACAGACCTTCTTTTCTTTACCTGGAACCACAAACCCTTCAGGTTGTTCCATGTAAATTTCTTCCTCCAACTCTCCATTTAAGAAGGCCGTCTTAACATCCATTTGATGAATTTCAAGACCATAAACTGCAGCTAACGCTACTAACGTTCGTATGGATGTAATTCTTGTAACTGGAGAGTATGTATCAAAATAGTCAAGACCTTCTCGTTGTCTATACCCTTTGACCACAAGTCTTGCCTTATACTTGTCAATAGTGCCATCATCTTTCATTTTCCTCTTAAAGATCCATTTAGAACCCAACGGTTTATTTCCAGGAGGAAGATCAACCAATTCCCATGTATGGTTGTTCAGTATGGATTCTATTTCACTATTGACCGCCTCTTTCCATAACAATGATTCCGAAGAAGACATAGCTTCTTTAAATGTTTGAGGCTCATTTTCCAATAAGAAAGTCACAAAATCTGGTCCAAATGAAGTAGACGTTCTTTGACGTTTACTACGTCTTGGATCCTCTTGGTTAAGTGTACTTTCTTTTGTTTCTTCCCGAGGTCGTTTAGATCCTTCACCAATCGACTCACATTCCTTTTTATACGGATATATATTTTCAAAGAACTCAGCATTATCTGATTCTATAACCGTATTATTATGAATGTCGGGATTTTCTGATTTATGAACCAGAAATCGATATGCTTTACTATTAGTCGCATATCCTATGAAAACACAATCAACGGTTTTCGGTCCTATTTTTACCCTTTTGGGTTTAGGAACTTGCACTTTTGCCAAACACCCCCACACTTTAAAATAATTCAAGTTGGGCTTCCTTCCTTTCCATTTTTCATATGGAATGGATTGTGTTTTGCTATGGGGTACTCGATTTAGTATTCGGCTAGCCGTAAGAATGGCTTCCCCCCACAAGTTCTGTGGCAAACCAGAACTTATCAATAATGCGTTCATCATCTCCTTTAATGAACGATTCTTTCTTTCTGCAATCCCATTGGATTGGGGCGTGTAAGGGGCCGTTGTTTGATGAATAATTCCATATTCTAAACATATTTGTTCAAAAGGAGATTCATATTCACCACCCCTATCACTTCTTATCATTTTGATTTTCTTATTAAGTTGCGTTTCAACTTCATTTTTGTATTGCTTGAATGCGTCTATTGCTTCATCTTTACTATTAAGTAAGTAAACATAGCAATATCGAGTACTATCGTCAATAAAAGTTATGAAATACTTCTTTCCACCGCGAGATGGTATTGACTTCATGTCACAAATATCTGTGTGAATTAAGTCTAAAGGATTTGAATTCCTTTCAACCGACTTATAAGGATGTTTAACATACTTAGATTCCACACATACTTGACATTTTGATTTGTCACATTCAAACTTGGGCAATACTTCCAAATTAATCATTTTCCGTAAGGTTTTATAATTGACATGACCCAAACGTATATGCCATAATTCATTTGACTCAAGTAAGTAAGACGAAGCTGAAATTTTATTATTATTTTCAACAACCATTACATTCAACATGAAAAGGCCCTCGGTGAGATAACCTTTTCCTACAAATATTTCATTCTTACTTATTACAACCTTATCGGGAACATGAAGGACGTTGTTCGAAGTCACCACTTTGTCAGAAGTCATTTTGAGAAATATCTTCCCACATCCTTCAATCTTCGCCTTTAAGCATTTCCCATAGAAATTGTCTCATCGTTGCATAAGAAGCAAAAGCTTCTCTAACAGCACAAACATGGCGAGTGGCTCCAGAATCAATCCACCACTCTTTAGGATTGCTCACCAAGTTGCATTCGGAAAGCATGGCACATAAATCATCAACATCATCATGCTTTTCAACCATGTTTGCTTGACCCTTCTTCTTGTCTTTCTTCGGAGCACGACACTCCGTAGATTTGTGTCCGGTTTTTTCACAGTTGTAGCAGTTTCCACTGAATCGCTTCTTGCTTGGGTTGTATTTCGGTTCAGAAGCCTTCTTCCTCTTTCTGTTCTCTTCAACAATATTTGCTCCCATTATTATTGAGTTTCCACGGCCTCTCTTTTCAGCAGCTTTGTTGTCCTCTTCGATTCTCAACCGAACAATGAGATCTTCAAGGGACATCTCCTTGCGTTTGTGTTTCAAGTAGTTTTTGAAGTCCTTCCACAAAGGAGGCAACTTCTCAATCATCGTTGCTACTTGAAATGCTTCATTGATGACAAGACCTTCAATGAAATTTCTGTTAGTAAAAATACTAAGATTATTAATTTCAACATCAATATTAATTTTATTTATACCATGAGCAAGGAGATCGTGAATAATCACTTGCAATTCCTGGACTTGGGTAATAACAGACTTGCTATCTGCCATTTTGTAGTCCAAAAACTTTGTAGCAACAAACTTTTTCAACCCGGCATCTTCGATTTTGTATTTCTTTTCAAGCGCAGTCCACAGTTCCTTTGACGTTTCCACGCCCCTGTAGACGTTATACAAAGCATCCTCCAGCCCGCTTAGAATATAATTCTTGCACAAAAATTTTAAATGCTTGCATGCCTCAATCACGAGAAAGCGTTCAGTTTCTGGAGTTTCATCGGATAGCACAGGAACATCTTCCTTGATGAACTTCTGGAGACTTATAGTAGTCAAATAGAAGAACATCTTTTGCTGCCAGCGCTTGAAATCAATCCCGGAAAATTTTCTGGGTTTTTCCGCCGGTGCCAATGCTGCCGGTGTCGTTCGGCTTGTTGAGGCATTGGCAGTCACCATTGGAACAGCTTGGTTCTCATTCTCATTAGTCATTTCTGTAAAAGAATGACACAAACGTTAAAATCACGTAGATTTTAATAGAGTACAAAATCACAAAGGTTTTACTCTTCCAGAAACAGTGAGTACAAATACAGAAAATATATTTTAAATTCCTTAAGCTTATTAGTATACTGTATTTGTAAAATAATTCTGGAAATATAAATGAATATAAATAGAAATGAACATAAACAGAAATGACAGAAAATCAATTCGAGCCCACTGAATTCACAGTGTTTCCTTAAGGAATATATCCCCTCCTAGTACCCAAGGTTATGGATTATTTCCTCCCAGGATAGAACGAATTACACACTGGTGTAGTGGTACTTCAAACCCCAGTGTTTCAGCGAACAGTCGGTAGCAAATAACACTTACTTTTTGCTTTGTTTGATGCTAAAGTATGCATAAAAAGGAGAAGAATCTCAGAAAATCGTAGTGAAATTCTGAGCAGAATAGTGTTGTATTTATAGCCAAAGTTGGGCTGAAATCTGAAGAAGTGCAACTCTTCAGAATGGCTGTTTCTGCAAAACGGCTACAGCATAAATACCATTACATAAATGGCTATGTACTCAACATTAAAGAGGGAAAATAAAGAGAGAAATGGGTAGTTAATTTTCTGTTACAAAAACAAAAAACTGAAATTTGGATAACTAAAATGGATTTAATATTAATATTAATATTCTGTTATTAAAATAAATATTTAATAACGTTTCTGTTAATATTTTACTATTAACAAATAAATTTGGTCCAAAAAATTAATTAATCAATCGATCCGAAGCCGAAGACGGCGCGGGGCTTGCCTTCTTCTCAACTCTTTAAGAGCTAGAAGAAGAGCAATTGCTTATATACTCATAAAAAATATCTTCCTCTTCCAATATGGGACAATGTCCATTTACCAAGGAGGGAACTTAAAATTTCACTCAAAAATTTCATTTCCCTCCATTTCCTATTCACCCTCTTTTAAGTATTTAATATATTAATTAAATACATCCAAAACCCAAGAAATATTACAAAAGAACGAGGCAAGTTACTAATTGAATAACAAATTAATTATCCTAAATCCAACTGTTGTTGAGCTAATATCATTAGAAAATATACTTAATTTGGCATTGTTAAATAATTTTAAGTATAACTTTTAGTTAGAAAAAATATTTAGCTACAGTTATCATTGCATGAAGTTTAATTGTCTCTTCGAATAAACAACATGTACATACTACTAATATTTTAGTTGTATATCTTACTTATATGTTATCTTATTATTAAATGTATTAAAAATAATGTAATTTAACTATAGAATGCTACTTAGATGATATTTATTTGTACATATTATAGGTGTGACTTAAGTATTGAGTAACATTCTGATTTTACTTCTAAATATCCGCTTGATTAACTTCTAATATTATTGAAATAAAGTGGATCTTGTATACATGGTTAGAATTAGCTAATAATCTTTATCAATTACTTAACCATATAGAGTGTGTTTACTTCTTATTTAAGGAAATTATTATATAAAAACATTTAATGTATTATTCAAGGTATATAAATGTACCAGTATCAAAATTTTCTTATATAAGACCTATAATATCTAAAACTGTGTTCCTCGAAGGAAAAAAAATTAAATATGGTATGAATTGTCAATTAATCATTAAAAATTATCTTAATTTGATCCATTTGGTTATACTTGAAAAATTCATCCTTATCTTTCCTCAAACAAAGAAAAGATAGAAAAAAGAATAATTATACATCCTGATTTTGGAAGAGATATGGCTGCCAACAACTTAGCCTTTTTTTTTTTTTTTTTTTTTTTTTTTACCACATCGGATAAAGAAAACTCTATTTCGCCCTTTATAGTAGGCAATTAGGGGTGTTCATAAAAACCTGAAAAACCGAACCAAACCGAAAACCAAACCAAACCGACCAAAAAAATCGATACTTTTTGGTTTGGTTTGATTTTGGTTTTGAATTTTAAAAACCGATCAAATTTGGTTTGGTTTTGATTTTAATAAAAAAATAACCAAAAAAAACCGAACCAAACCGACTATAGGAGTAGCTATTTCAAATTTATATTAGCAGCCTATATATATTTATATTTTTATAACAAGTTTCAAATTTTGTATGGTGAATGTTAATCGTTTGCACTTTTAGTATAATTTTTTACCTTTATATTCTAGTTTGATTGGTAGTTTTCTTTTGTTAAGTGTAAGAATCCATTTCATGTTAAAAAAAATATTTTTTTAATTGAGTCCTTAAATTCATCACTATTTGATTCAATTATCATTAATATATTTAGTAAATAATAGATTTCTCAAAGGGCAATTGATTTGATAGTGTTACGTTGAAAACGTGGTCGCCGGAATATGTGTTTGTATTGTATGTCTTATATTTAAGAAAAACCGACAAATAACCGAAAAAACCGAAAAAACCGACAAAACCCGACATAAACCGAATCGAGAAAAAACCGTTAATTGGTTTGGTTTGGTTATAATATTTGAAAAACTGACTTACTTGTTTTGGTTTCTTTTTAGGGAAAAACCGATCCAACGGAACCATGAACACCCTTATAGGCAACTTAGTGTCGGGAGAGCGGATCTTCCGTCATTTGAACTTGGGCAATTGAATTTGTGGATTTGGGATGAAATATCATGCGCCGTTGTCACGACCCGAAATTCCAGGGTGTCGGCGATGGCGCCTACTTGTGGAACCTAGGCAGCATGAATTTTGAAAATATTACATCTTTGTTTTAACATGTTTAAACAATTAAATTAATAATGGGATAAGCATTTAAATGACAGCGGAAATAAAATTTTTGCGAAAGTCTTAGATAAATAAGAAATCAAAGTGTATAAAAACCAATACATGTCTCTACCCAACACCTGGTGTCAACGTATACGGACTATCTAGAGTGCTACATACAAGTGTCTGAAACAAAGGAATAAAATCTGTCTCGGGTACAAAAGGAAACATTGCATCAAAATAGATAGAAGAGATGCTGGGGCCTGCGTACCCTGCAGAACTACCTCGGGATCTCGTGGACTGAAGGCTGGCTTCCCGAACTACTTACTGCGCACCATATGCTACTCCGGTATCTGCATATAAGTGCAGAGTGTAGCATCAGCACACCGACCCCATGTCTGGTAAGTGTCCGGCCTAACCCCGACGAGGTAGTGACGAGGCTAGGACCAGACTCCAGATAAACCTGTGGCAATTATATAATAATTATGGCGGAAAAGTAAAACAGGTAATAAGCCAGTAAAGGGAGGGGGTACATGCTTCGGGGAAACAATTCAACTTAGCAGAAACCAAATAAAATGAAAGAACAGTATCAGTATCCAAAACAATGTAATAGTACGACTATTGCGGCGCGCAACCCGATCTTTATCATTTACACTGTTGCGGCGTGCAACCCGATCCATATTTATATATATAGTTGTTGCGGCGTGCAACCCGATCAATATATAATCTATTGCGACGTGCAACCGATCCATTATTTATATATATAGTTGTTGCGGCGTGCAACCGATCAAATATAATAATTATTGCAGCGTGCAACCGCGATCCATTATAATATTTGTTGCGGCGTGCAACCCGATCCAAATATATATTAACTGTTGCGGCGTGCAACCCGATCCCACATATACATATATATATATATATATATATATATATAAAGTGTTGCGGCGCGTAACCGTTTCCAAATATACAGCTCACAGTAATCATAACAACAATCCCGGCAAGGGATTAACCATAAGTTGCTCTATTCCGGCAAGGGAACTCGACAGTACAAGTTATATCGTCCCGGCAAGGGAGAATCAGCTATAACCAACTCATTTAAACTTCTAATCATCTCTATTATCACCATTTCTAACCCATAATTAACTTCTAACGAAAATAAACTAAGCTTTTGCTCAATACCATGGATTTACATCACTATTGCAAACCATGTATTATTGAGAATACAACAAGTATTAATTTTAAGACTCACGGCCATGCTCGACACCAACGTATAGATACTCGTCACCATGCTATACGTCGTACTCAACAAGAACACATAGAAATATGCCTCAACTCCTAATCCTCAAGCTAAGGTTAGACCGAACACTTACTCAAACTTCCAGGCCAATTCAATCCTCAATTACCTCTTTTCCTCTCGAATTTGGCTCCAAATCAATTGTATCTATACATAAATGACTTCATAACATCAATAAATGCTAAACAATGCGAATTCAATGCCTAATTATAGCTTTCCAATCATTCTTCCCAAAAACCCAAAAACCCAAAAATCGACCCCGGGCCCGCTTGGTCAAAACACGAGGTTCGGAACAAAATCAAATCACTCATTCACCCACGAGCCCAAATATATAATTATTTCCAGAGAATTGGACCCAAAACGAGGTCTAAATCACAATTAATCTAAAGCCCTAACTCTACCCCAAATTCCTAATTTTCTACCCTTAATCCACATGTTTTAGGCCTATAAATTCAATAGATTGGTTGATGAAAATGAAGAAACGAGTTAAAAATTACTTACCCAATAAGTTTTGGTGAAAAAGCGCTTCAAGGATCGCCTAGGGGCTTTGGAGAAGAAGAAGTTTTGTAAAATTTGGAGAAATCTCGTAAGTGTTCTGTTTTGGGTTTTTAAAAATCACTGGGCGATTTAATTCTACGCGTTCGCGACAGACCCCTCGCGTTCGCGATGGGTCAGGCTGTTAGGCCTTCGCGTTCGCGTTAAGGGGCTCGCGTTCGCGTACTACCGGTCGCGTTCGCATAAGGTTTCTATCCCTCCCCCTGCCCAGGCCACTTGGCCTTCGCGTTCTCGTGGCCAGGAACTCGTTCGCGAAGGTATAGCCTCCCGCTGCCTCGCGTTCGCGACCTGGTCTATGCGTTTGCGTAGAAGGAAGTTCCCTCAGCAAAAGTTTACACATCGCGTTCGCGAGAGTCCTCCCGCGAACGCGAAGAAGGGCATATCAGAATACCAGAACTGGAAAACCTGCAATATTTTTCAAGTCTAAAACCTTCCGAAACACATCCGAGCCCTCGGGGCTCCTAACCAAACGCATGTACTAACTCATCAACATCGCGAACTTATCCGTGCGATCAAATCGCCTAAATAACCTCAAAAATAATGAATCAAACCTCAAAATCAAGAACTTTTCCTCAAACTTCATCAAGTTTCAATATTTAGAAATTCAAGTCCGAATCACGTCAAACGACGTTCGTTTTTAACCAAATTTTACCGGAAGGACTTAAAACATATATAAGACCTGTATCGGGCGCCGGAACCAAAATACGGGCCCGATACCATCGCTTTCTATTCAGATTTTATTTCCAATTTACTTAAACATTTCCAGAAAATAATTTTTCTAAAAAACTCATTTCTCGGTCTCGGGACCTCGAAATTCAATTTCCGGGCATACGCCCAAGTCCCATATTTTCCTACGGACCCTCCAGGACCGTCAAATCACGGGTCCGGGTTCATTTGCCCAAAATGTTGAAAGTCAAAATTTCATCATTTAATTAAATATCAAAGCTTAGCATTTTTCACAGAATTTCATATTTAAGCTTTCCGGCTACGCGCCCGGACTGCGCACGCAAATTGAGGCGACTCTAAATGAGGTTTTCAAGGCCTCGGAGACACAAAATTCAATTAAAAACAGGTGATGACCCTTTGGGTCGTCACATTCTCCACCTCTAAAACAATCGTTCGTCCTCGAACGGACAGAAGAAGGAAGTACCTGAATCGGGGAAAAGATAAGGATAACGGCTCCGCATATCGGACTCGGACTCCCAGGTCGATGCCTTAGGAGGCTGACCTCTCCACTGAACACGAACAGAAGGGAAACTCTTCGACCTCAACTGACGAACCTGCCAGTCTAGAATAGCCACCGGCTCTTCCTCATAGGATAAGTCCTTGTCCAACTGGACAGTGCTGAAATCTAACACGTGGGATGGATCGCCGTGATATTTTCGGAGCATGGACACATGAAAATCTGGATGCACGGCTGATAAGCTCGGCGGCAATGCAAGTCTATAAGCCACCTCTCCTACTCGATCAAGAATCTCAAACGGGCCAATAAACCTAGGACTAAGCTTGCCCTTCTTCCCAAATCTCATCACGCCCTTCATAGGCGACACTCGGAGCAACACCCGCTCACCAACCAAAAATGCCACATCTCGAACCTTGCGATCTGCATAACTCTTTTGCCTGGACTGAGCTGTACGAAGCCTATTCTGAGTGATCCTGACCTTGTCCAAGGCCTCCTGAACCAGATCCGTACCCAACAACCGAGCCTCTCCCGGCTCAAACCATCCAACCGGAGATCGACATCGCCTACCATATAAAGCCTCATAAGGAGCCATCTGAATACTCGACTGGTAGCTATTGTTGTAGGCAAACTGCTAAATGCAAGAACTGATCCCACGAACCTCCAAAGTCAATGACACCAGGCTCGGAGCATATCCTCCAAAATCTGAATGGTCCGCTCGGACTGCCCGTCCGTCTGGGATGAAATGCTGTACTCCACTCAACTTGGGTGCCGAACTCTTGCTGAACTGCTCTCCAGAAGCGCGAGGTGAACTGCGTACCTCGGTCTGAAACGATAGATACAGGCACACCATGAAGACGAACGATCTCCCGGATATAGATCTCAGCTAACCTCTCGGATGAATAGGAGACTGCCACAGGAATGAAATGCGCTGACTTGGTCAGCCTATCAACAATGACCCAAACTGCGTCGAACTTCCTCCGAGTCCGCGGGAGTCCAACCACGAAGTCCATAGTGATCTGCTCCCACTTCCACTAGGGAAGCTTAATCCTCTGAAACAATCCACCAGGCCTCTGATGCTCATACTTAACCTGCTAAAAATTCAAACACCAAGCCACATATGCAACAATATCCTTCTTCATTCTACGCCACCAATAATGCTGCCGCAAATCCTGATACATCTTCGCAGTGCCTGGATGGATAGAGTACCTGGAGCTATGGGCCTCCTCTAAAATCAACTCTCGAAGCCCATCCACATTAGGCACACAAACTCGACCCTGCAATCTCAAAACTCCATCATCACCTAAGGTATCCTGCTTGGCACCTCTACGCTGCACCGTGTCCCTAAGGACACACAAATGGGGATCATCAAACTGCCGATCACGGATACGCTCCAATAACGAAGAACGAGCGACCGTGAAAGCTAATACACGACTAGGCTCAGAAATATCCAACCTCACAAACCGATTGGCCAAAGCCTGAACATCCAAGGTAAGCGGCCTCTCACCGACTGGAATATAAGCAAGACTGCCCATACTGGCTGACTTTCTACTTAAGGCATCGGCCACCACATTGGCCTTTCCCGGGTGATATAAGATAGTGATATCATAATCCTTCAGCAACTCCAACCACCTCCTCTGCCTCAAATTCAACTCCTTTTGCTTGAACAAATACTGAAGACTGTTGTGATCAGTGAACACCTCACATGCCACTCTATATAGATAATGCCTCCAAATCTTCAATGCGTGAACAATGACTGCCAACTCTAAATCATGCACCGGATAGTTCTTCTCATGAATCTTCAACTGCCTCGAAGCATAAGAAATGACCTTACCATCCCGCATCAACACTGCACCAAGCCCAACACGGGAAGCATCACAATAAACTGTATAAGGCCCTGAACCTATGGGCAAAACCAACACTGGTGCCGTAGTCAGAGCTGTCTTGAGCCTCTAAAAGCTCCCCTCACACTCGTCCGACCATCTGAACTGGGCACCCTTCTAGGTCAACCTGGTCATCGGGGCTGCGATAGATGAGAACCCCTCTACGAACCGACAATAGTAGCCTGCCAATCCCAAGAAACTCCGAATCTCTGTAGCTGATGCTGGTCTAGCCCAGTTCTTGACTGCCTCAATCTTCTTCGGATCAACCTGAATACCCTCTACTGATACAACATGACCCAGAAATGCAACTGAACTCAACCAAAACTCATACTTCGAGAACTTAGCATATAGCTGACTATCCTTCAGAGTCTGGAGAATCACTCTGAGATGCTGCTTGTGCTCCTCCTGGCTGCGGGAATATATCAAAATGTCATCAATGAAGACTATCACGAACGAGTCCAAATAAGGCCTGAACACTCGGTTCATCAAATCCATAAAAGTTGCTGGGGTTGTCAACCCGAATGACATAACCAAGAACTCATAATGCCCGTACCGAGTGCGAAAAGCTGTCTTAGGGACATCGGATGCACTAATCCTTAACTGATGGTAGCCAGATCTCAAGTCAATCTTGGAAAATACCTTGGCACCCTGAAGCTGATCGAACAAATCATCAATCCTCGGCAGCGGATGTGAGCACGCGATTTTTGCCCTATATGAATTATTCCCATAAATTCAAACAAAATAAATTTTTCCCATTGTTTGCAGTTTCGTAGATTTTTGTAGTATTTTTTGTCAATTGCTTGCATTTTTCTGTGCACGTTTATTTTGTTTAATTCATGAAAAATACAAAAATATGTTGCATTTGCATTTATGATTTAATTTGGCATCTTTAAATTAATTAGTAATTTAGTTGTGTTTCAAAAATAGAAAAATCACAAAAATAATTCATTCTTGCATTTAGCTTTGGATTTTATAGTTTTCTTTTAATTTGGTAAATAATTAGTGGTGGTAAGTATTTATTTTGAGTAATTAATTTAAGTTGGTGGGATTAATTTGATTTAGGAATTAATTTAGGTTTTATCTTTACTTTTATTTTTAAAAGAAATTAAAAAGAGTTTGAAAATAAAAAGAATAAGAATTGAAAAAAAAAGAAGAAAGGAAAAAGAAGTGAAGAAGAAGTCCCATCGGGCTGTTTCATTAAATCCCCACCAGCCCAATTCAATTACACCCGTTCAACCCAGGCCCAGACCCGCCTCACCCGGTCCGGTTTCCCCCATACAAACCAGAACGACGTCGTCCTGAGTTCTTGTAACTCAAATCAATCCTGGCCCTTCATCTCCTCTCATCGTGCGGCCATTAAAGCGTCCCCATTTAATTAAACTGTCCGAAAGAGTAACCTAAGACCCCTGCACCTTGGTCTCTATCAAACCCAGCCTCTCACCACCACTCGCCGCCCACCGGAATTCGCTATTGGTGGCGGCGGAGCTCTAAACCCTACCAAAAATCAACCATACACTCCCTATAATCCTTCAAATACCATACCGGTGCCAATTTCCTCAAAATCTCCACCAGTCGCTCTTAATCTCAGATCTAAGAATAAAACCCTAAATCTGTTCCAGTCTCGAATTCATCATGCAAGAACCTGAGATCATGTTTCCCAAGCTTGGAAGGGATTTCGACCCAAGATGAGTATTAGACGGTTGTTTTTGCGAGAACAACCCGACTAATACTCATTTTTGGTTTAAATCGTAAGCCGCCGGTCATGTTTCTCGAGCCCTTTTGCTTCCGACCTTAGGTATTGCCTTGTTTATGTTTTTTCGAACTTTTGTTTCTCTTACACCCCCCCCCCCCCTTTCTTTTTCTTTTGCTTCTCCCCCTGTTTCTGTTTTTCCTCAATCGGTAAATTTGGTTAAGCAATAATCACAAGTTGATTTTGGATTAATTTTGTTAATAGGGGTTAGATTTGTTTTGCTTATTGTTTGGGCCCAAATTGCCCGAGTCCTTAAGGTTGCAAATTGGATGTTCAAGAGTTGTAAGCTTTCAATGATAATTGGGTTTCTGAAAATCAGAAAGCCCAAATGGGTAGGGATTCGGGTTGTTTTGTTGAGCCCAGGGCTGGTTTAATTATTGGGTCAGCTTGACCCATGAATTTTTAGGTAATTTGCAGGGGTTTAGGGGGTATTTTGGGTAGTGTAGCTTAGGGAATCTTGCATAACAAATTAGGGAAGCTTCTAGGAAGCTGGGGTAGGGACTAATGTGTTAATTTGCTTTCTAAACTAAGGACCTCTAAGCAAGAATGAAAATATCAAAAGGGTTGAAGTGCAAAACATAGTTCATTTCTGCAGCCCTAATGCCTTGCCTATAAAGGCACCATTACTTGGCATTCAAGTCAGATTTTAGAGAGGAGAACCCTGAAAAATAGAAATGGCTGAAAATATCTTACTTTTTGCATCTAGAACAAAAAAATACCGACATATTGAGATTGTTTGAAGATCAGAAAAAAAGAAGGGGGAAAATTAGAAACGACTGAGCACTTTCTCAAGTGAAAAGAGGCTAAAAATTGTTTGGAGTTTGCTTGGTTTTTGGAGTTCTGAATTACTGCGATAAATCAGAATTTCAAGGTTCAATAGAGTAATTCGAATCTGGGTTTCTAAAGTTTGGATCTGAGTCAAAAATCTGAAGTTTGTTGTGCACTGTTCCATTGTTTGTTGCAATATTGCTGCTGTGGACTGAAGTTCTGATTCTTAATCACTTCTTTTCCTTCTGTTTTGATTGCTGTATCTAGGTACTCTCTTCACACCAGAATGGAAATGAAGTTTTTGGCTAAGCTGTGGTGTTGAGTTATTTAATTCAAGTTGAAGAAGTTGACAGATGCTAATTCCTTGTTACTTATTAGCTATGTGATCTTACTATATTTTTAGTTTGGTGTCCATTCTAGTCTAGCTTCTTAAGTGTAGTCATTCATATTACCTGCTTGTTCTAAGGTTTGGAGTTGAGATTTTATATCACTATGGTTGATTCAAGAATTTTCATTCTAGCATAATATGTGTAATTGAGGATGGTGGCTATTGAGCTTACTGACGAGGCTAGCTGGTCTTTGAAAATGTTTTATAGCTATGGGCGGGATGCTTATTAGTTTGGTTCACTCATGTTGTAGGTTCAGCAGTTTTTGTTTAATTTTATTCCCCCTTAATCGTTTCTTTAGATTTGCTTGCGAGTAACTTGAGGTATAGTCTAACGGTTTCAGTTTTTCTCATGCAATCCTGCTTTTCTCACACATGAGCATCTTGGAGTTTAATAAAATCTTAAATGGAACCTGAACTTGACTCATGGAATTCTCAGATTTAGATCACTTCTTTACATTTGGTTTTTCTATAGCAAGCCTGAATCATATGGTTTGTTTAAGTATGTTAGCATGAAATCAGAACTCAGCAGGTGAATGAAACCTATCTGAAACTTTGAAATTGCTTTCTTTTGCTGGGAAATTCGAATGGATGGTTTAAAATGATGAAATAGTCTGCACGAATTGTTAATAGTTGGTTGTCCAAATTCTGAATTTTCATTACAATGTGGTTTTTCCTGCAACGACTAGTGCTTAAAGCATTGGATTGGGTTATAACATTGGCCCAGTTGTGCCAAGTTTCCTCTACTGGGTACATTTCAGTTTTTGGGCTTCACGTTTGAGCCTATTTGTGTTTTCCTGCTTATTGAAAAAAATGGTTAGTTGGACGATGGGTCCGTAACCTACCTGGGCTCTTTTAATAAGTTCAATTTGATGTCACAAACTGTTAGCATACGAATTATTGACATTGAGTTTGAAACTTTTGCATTAGTGATTAGAAATTCTTCATGTAGTTAATTTAGTTAATTCCCTTTAAAATTGGAATTGAGGTGCGCCATACCAAATAAAATTTTAAAACGCATGGCCCTCACTTGTTTAGTATTTTTATCCTTAGAAATCGAGGCGTGCCATTTAGCGAATTTTCCATGGCCCTCGCAAAGTTGCAAATGCGTAGTTGCTTTAGGCGCGTTATTTTAATAATTTACCTTCCTAAACTCGGGTGCGCATTTATGTGACCCAAATCCAAATCTCAACAATGTTAGATAAAATATGTCGAGAGCTGCAGGTGCATTTATGTGACGTGGTTCAAGACGTATTTTAAATGACGTTGCAATTTTTCCTTAAAAATAATTAAAAGCGGCTAATAAGTTTTAAATTGCACCATAGGTTAAAACATGTATTAAAAATTAGATAATAGGCCAATTATAACAGTTGAGCGACCGTGCTAGAACCACGGAACTCGGGAATTCCTAACACCTTCTCCCGGGTTAACAGAATTCCTTACCCGGATTTCTGTGTTCGCGGACTGTAACGCAGAGTCAATTTTTCCTTGATTCGGGATTTGAACCGGTGACTTGGGACACCATAAAACTATCCCAAGTGGCGACTCTGAATCTTTAAATAAATAAATCCCGTTTCTATTGTCACTTTAAATTGGAAAAAACTCCCTTATACCCATTCCGGGGGTGGTAAAAAGGAGGTGTGACAGCTCTGGCGACTCTGCTGGGGACAAGAACCCAGAACTTCTGGTTCAGGGTTCAAGAATTCGAGCTTAGAATAATTGTTATATTTGACTTTATTTATTGTCAGATTTTACTACATGTTTGGGCCTAATGTGCTAAATGTTGCTTTTACCACTTTGATATTATCAAAACTGTATATAAACTGCTACGAAACCCCTCTCTTCTCTCTTCTGAGGAGTGCACGTTGGCGTGACTTCTTTCTGTTAGTGTCATATCCCAAATAGAACGAGGTTCGGACAAGTTGCAAAGCCGGATGATCTTTTGGTTACCGATACGCTGCCCCCCCTCGGCTCGAGTTGTCTGCTCGGGTAAGCCAGGTCTAGAACAATACACCTAGGTTTTAAACTTAGAATAACTCAGCCTCACGCCGGATCCCTAGTAGGAACGCTTATTTGTATCATATGCATTTGACTTTGGGGACTCAACATAGGGTTGGGTCCGTCTAGGACAGGTGTACCCGAAAATAAAAGACCAACCTGATGCATTTTATGTGCTACCTGTGCATTTAATTTGTTACGGATTGCATGTTGACCGGCTTCTAGATTGGGTGAGGAAAACCAAAAAGAAAAAACCGAGTTGAGGTATGAGAGAGGATTTCACCCATTTCCCAAAAAAATGATGCCCAAAATGTCCCGGAGCTTTGTCAAATTTTTGAAAAAAGAGAAGAAAAAGGATTTCTTGAGAAAAATATTTCTTGAAAAGAGAAGCATTAGTCTGAAATAATTTTTGTTTTTCTTTTCATGTCAAAACTGGCCGAACTACGCGGGTTTGATTCTCACCGGATGTGGGATACGTAGGCAACCCTCATCGGGTCCAGCCCCGCTTTTTGAAAATTTTGGGAAAATATATGAGGCGTCGTCATTTTGTTGTAAATAAATTGGGTCATGCCGTTCTTGTCTAAAATAGCCGAACGTCCCAACGGGACGTCGGAGGGCTATTTTTGCAAGAATAGCCGCTGACTGTGTTTTGTCAAATTTTGGCCACTTAGAGAGCACATCCCTAAAAACTTCCATTTCGAAGTGTTGAAGGGCCGTATTCGCAAAGTAGCCCTAACTTCTTAATTTCTTTTTCTTCAGAAATAACCTTTTTTTGTTAGTTTTTCAAATGAGATTCACTTTGTGTGTAAACCAATCACCCTAATCTAAATGTGCAGAATGAGCACGAGTCAAAATTTACCAATGAAGGTCATGTCCAAGATTCCGTTGTAACTACACATGTGGTGGGAAGATTTGGGTGAAGAAGGACGAGATGTGGTCAACCTTTATTTGGGAGGGCTCACCGGATTGATGAAGATCAGGCCTACAGGAGACATAATAAAGGCACTGGTAACATTTTGGGACCCAGCCCACAACGTCTTGCATTTCTCAGATTTTGAACTCACACCCACGTTGGAAGAGATAGCGGGTTATATGGGAAGTACTGAAGGTCTAAGGCATAAGTATCTGGTCACTCCAAGAACCGTTACCTCTCACAAGTTTTTGGATCTGCTAAAAATAAGTAAGGGGGTCCAGTACGCTGATTTGCGGTCGGTTTTTCCACTCTACGCTTCATATACCAGAGGTACGGGCATGTAGGAGGATTTAACAACCCAGAGAGTGGGGTTTGTAGCAAAGGGAACCGATCAAAATGGGATGAGCATAGGCGTTTTGCTTTCATGGTAGCTTTCTTAGGCCTTGTGGTGTTTCCCCGGAAAGATGGGAATATCGATTTGCGGGTGGCTGGAGTCGTCAAAGTCTTGATTACCAACGCCAAGAGCACCCTCTCCCCTATGATAGTGTCTGAGATATACCGAGCTCTCAGAGCTTGTAAAGCTGGGGAGGACTTCTTCGAGGGATCCAATTTGCTATTACAGATGTGGATGATCGAGCATCTGTGTCACCACCCTTAGTATATGAGTTATGGGTTCGCAGGGAAAAACTGCATTGAAGAGTTCGACACAAGGATTTCAGGGTTCAAGCTGCCAGAAGGGTTTGGAGATTGGGTATCCCGCCTTCGCTCCATCACTGCGGGGCAAATAGAGTGGACACTGGATTGGCTTCCCGTTGAAGAAATTGTGTATATGCCTGCCACCGGCCCTTACCTCCTCCTAATGGGTCTTCGAGGAATTCAGCCTTACGCCCCATACCGGGTGATGAGACAGTTGGGAAGATGCCAGGTGACGCACCCAGATGAAGATCTTAGTGTTTATGCGGTCGAAGTCAGCTCCGACGGCCAATTTCATGAAGAAACAGTTTGTCATATTTGGAACGAGTGCCAGTATTTGACAGCAAACACTCCAGTGCATGACCTATCTAGAGGCGAGGTCTCACCTGCCTATCTTGCCTTGTATAGGAAGAAGAACACCGCAAGGGCTGAACCTGAAAGACCAACCAAAAAGCCTAACATCCAGGAATTTATTGAGGCGTTGCAAGAACAATGGGCTTGGTTGGCAAGGGAGAATGAGTATAGGGCTACCATAAGTAAGCTGGAAAAGCAAGTCAAGGATCTTCAATTTGAGAATGGTTTGCAAGCCGCCACAGATGAGGGTGAGAAGAAAAAGCTAGCTCAAGAAAATGACGCCCTTCGAGCCAAATTCGGGAAATGAAAATAGCGGCCGAAAATCCCGCCAGAAGTGCAAAAGATGGAAAGCTTATAGATAACCTTAGGCAGAAGGTGAGTGAGTATGGTTTTGATCTGAACAAGGCAGAGGGTGAATTAGCAAGGGCTCGAAAAAAATTGGCTAAGAATGCGGAGGAACGAGCGCTCTTGGTTGAACAGTTAAAAAAGAAATATGACAATGAGGTTGTGGGGTTGAAGAAAAGGGTCACCATCCTTGAGAACAAAATGATCAAGCAGGCAAAAGAGAACACTCTTATGCAGCGATGGCACAGTTAGAAAGAGATCTGCAACAACTTCAAGAACAGAATCATATAGCTTAACAAACTTTGGAAGCTAGGGCCTAGCAGATTGGGCGTTTGTTGCAAGAAAAGGGCGTCATAAGATAAACGGTCAGAAGGATCGCCGACTACACCACAATGAAGTGCAGTAAGTGTGAGGACATGACCAGATCCATGTTCTTCGCCACTGTAATGACCTTCGTCCGCCAGGTAATGGAGGACCTCTATCATCTCCAAGGGGAGTTGGCGCGTAGGCCCGTGGCGAGACCGAATGATGTCCCGCGGGCCCCAGGAGCAATTGAGGCATTGATGTATTCATGATTTTCGTTGGAGTCTGTTAGTCTATTTTTGAGTCTGTATTTTCATCTTTCTGTTAGAGTCTGTTAGTCTGTTTTGAGTCTGTGTTTTCATCTTTCTGCCGGAGTCTGTTAGTTTCCCTTTTCAAGTCTGTTAGTTTTTATGGTTGAATTTCGGTAGGTTGAGTCGTTGTAATCAAAACGTTTTATTCTTATGGAAAAATTTGAAAATCCCAAAATATTTTATTATTTATTTTTACACTTATCCCCCAGAACTAAGCTTGGTCTATTCATGCGGGGTCATGATACGTAGGCAATCTCTATAGGATTCGATCATAAAAGAAAAATGAAAAAAAAGAGAAGAAGAAAAAAGGAAAAACAAGAGAGAAAAAATAAAAGAAAAAGAGAGAGAAAAATAAGAAGCCGCGGGAATGAAGCAATGGCAAAACAAGAGAGAGAAATGAGAGAATAAAGAACAACGAGAAATCAAGCAAAGAAAGGCAGGATTGAAAAGAAAAAAAGAGAGAGAAAAAGAAGGAAAAAGAAAAAAAAAGAGATAAAAAGAGAAGTTGCAAATGGAAATTAGGGGAAAGCTGGGATGACGCAAGCAACCGATCAAATGCATGATAGAAACGATTAACTGCTTAGGTGCATTACATTCCCAAATGTGCGGTTGCCTATCTGTTAAACCCTGATCGCTAACAAGCTTGTTGTTGTCATCAAGTAACAGGCAGGTGGTTAGTTTGTGTGGCATTCTAGCAACTCACCCATACAACACCCAGTCTGAAAACAAGTCGATCATGGTCAACCAGGAACTTGATGAGAGTGTTATCGATCGTTCGAGAGAGGTGGAAGAGTCGGATGTTAATTTGAAAGAAGAGATGTATAAGCTGAAACAACATATGGCCGAGATGTATCAAGCATGGGTAAAAGGGCACCCACCACCACTTTACCCGCCAACCCTGCCTTTGTCCCGCCATTGGCTCAGCCTCAGGAACCTCCTGCTACCGATTCGTCCCTGGGCTTTCTCATTTACCACCACTACCAGAGTACCACCTCCCAAACACCACCAGCTCCACCACCCAAACCAGTTCCATACCCGCCTCCACCAGCCACTCCTGTCTTCGTGGCACCCCCACCCGTTACACTCCACAGATCCTCCAACGAGCCCTTATTCCAAGCCCACGATAACCAATATTACCCCCCGGAGCCCACTTTCAAGGCTCCTGAACCATATTCCTTCACTCCTCGTTTTGATCTCCCTATGAAAACTGAGAAACCATCTAAGAATCCCGAACATGAGGAGATGTTCAGGAAAGTTAAAAGCCTGGAACAGTCATTCAGAAACATGCAGGGGTTGGGAGGTCAGGTAAGCGTGGCTTACAAAGATCTATGTTTATTTCCAGATGTTCAATTGCCGGCAGGGTTTAAGATGCCCAAGTTTGATTTCTATGATGGACACGGAGACCCGGTAGCGCACTTGAGAGGTTTTTGTAGAAAAATGAGCGGAGCTGGCGGGAAAGACGAGTTGCTAATGGCATTTTTAAGTCAGAGTCTGAGTGGTTCGGCGCTGGAGTGGTACACTCGGCAGGATCACGGAAGATGGTATACATGGGATGATCTAGCCCAAGCATTCGCTTGTCACTTCCAGTACAATCTCGAGAGTATTCCGGATCGTCTGTCTTTGAAAAAGATTGAGAAAAAGCACAATGAAAGCTTCAGGGAGTATGGTTTTCGGTGGAGAGAACAGGCAGCAAGGGTTGACCCTCCAATGAAAGAGAGTGAAATGGTGGATTATTTTCTGCAGGCCTAAGAACCTACTTATTACGGTCATCCGATATCAGCTATAGACAAGTCCTTCAATGAAGTGGTGAAGATGGGCGGTATGGTAGAAGAAGGACTTAAGTCAAACAAAATCATGAGCTATTCGGCTATTAAGGCAACCAGGCCATTCAAAGTGGAACTGGGGGAGTAATTGGAAAGAACAAGAAAGAGGAGATGGCAACGATTGATTAAGGAGCTTGGTTCGGACCCAGGGGCTCACCTCACCACTATAATCAGCCTCGATCCCACCACCAAACCTACCCTCATACCCCGTATAATCCACCCCAACACTACTACCCACCACCAGACCCCCATTTTTCTGTCCACCACGCCCAAACATACAACCAACCCCGCGCCCACGCACAATGGCGTGCTCCAGCCCCACAAAACACCTACCCGCCCCCACGAGCCTACCAAAACCCTCCTAGACCAGATTTCCAGACCTGTTGATACCCAATTTTTCCCTATGTATTTTTATACACAAAATGCTTTCAAAATAACATCTACATGCATATATAAGCATGCCCAAGTGTTTTGGTATTTTTCCTAATTTTTAAAAGATTTTAAATCAATTTATTGTCTATTTTAACAATACAAAGACCAATAATTATTCCCAAGATTATCATTTTGGTGAAAAATTTATTTTTATTCCCATATTTATACCAAAATGTAGTTGAGGTAATTTTTGTATATTTTTTACAAATTTGTTTGGTATTTAAAAGACTAAATTGCCTATAATTGCAATTTTAGCCTATTTTAAGATTAATAGCATTTCATAATTATAAAATTGGTTTCAGTATTTTTAAATTAATATTTATATATTATTTGCTGGCTCAGTACTTTTAATTTGCTTTTAAAATCATATTTACTATTTTTTATAAATAAAAGGGAAAACTGGCTATTTAACATTTAGCCCCATTTCTTTTCAATTATAGCCTACTTTACATTTCGATTTTAACCCTAATTGTTCTAGTCCAATTAGACCAACCCAATTTTATTTTACCCGGCCCCGACCCAATTTAAAAATCCGCCCGGTTCCTATTATTAATCCAGGCTGTTGATCATTTTGATCAACGGCCATAATTCCCCCTTACCATTTTAACCCCAAATGACCTACCCTAATCCCTCATTTCATTCTGATAGCCGCCTTTGAAATCCTTTCGTCTCTCAAACTCTCTCAACAGTTCGTCGAAACCCTAATTGTCTCCTGCCCTTTCCAACCACCACTCCACCGGAATCCATGGCTTCTCAGGCCATGGATGGTTTATACTCACCCCTCTCTACAGTTAGACCTTGGGAGTTCGAGGTTTTGAAGTTTGACCTTGACGGTTCTCTTTCAGATCTTCTCAGATCTTTGGTTCCATGGCCTCTCCGGCCTTTGCTCCGGCATATTCAAGCCTCAAGAGCCTGATTCTCACTTATCCGACTCAGGATCGGACTTTCTTCCAAGCCTTTCTCATTTCTAGGGTTTCTCCGGAACCCTAAGCTATTCGAGGTTTTTCTCTGTTGTTTTCTTAGATCTATGCTGTATCTATGATTTACTTGACTTTTAAAGTGTTTTCCCCAAATTTTCTTTTCAAAATCGTTTGTTTTTCGATTTAGGGTTTCTGAAAGGTTTTAAAAATATCTTTTTGATTCTTTCTGTTATTTTCTTTATGTGTGTTTGTCTGTGTTATGCTCGTATGTTTTCTTTTCTACCACACATGTGTTTGCTCTTCTGTTTTTCTTTCTACATGATTCTTCTATACATTTGTAAGTTACTGTGCCTCTAGACCAGGCTCGCATGATTATCCCTACTATGTCTTCCTACATGATTTCTATTGTATGTGTTTCCTGCTGAGTTCTTTAATTTTAGTTTGCTTTACTGGACTTTGTCCGAGTTTTGCTAAGCATGTTTCATCTATTGCTTCTTAAGTTTGTATCACTCCTTCTCTTCTGAACTTGTTTGAGTTTCGAGTTTTTCCTAAAACATATTCTTCATGCTTTAAATCAGTTTTTCTTTCCTTGTTGTTTCAAACTTGCTATCATATCTGTTTTGTTTCTCATGAGGCTCTGAAACAGACCTTTGAGTCTGTTTCAATGGTTTGCCTTCTCATCTCTATGTCTGATTTGATTCGAAACCCTAGTATTTGGGGGTTTCTTTGGCAAGTTTGATTAGGGTTCTACTTTGGAACCCCGAACTATCAGACTCATTCTAAGTACTATGAACTGAATTTGAAACTCTTTGCTTATGATTCTGAACATTTCTATGCCTGTCTTTTCTAATTAGCATGACAACTCCTTCTTGTCTTATATCTGTGTACTTTATATATGAGAATTTCTTCTTGCAAAAAGGGGTTTTGCCAGTAATTGATTGATTTCGAAATCCTTTTAATAAGGCCTGACTAATTGGTACTGATTTTCCTTTAATTGAACCTTCTTTACCTTTTCCTTACTTGGTTCATTCGAACAAGGCCTGTGATTTTGTTTTCACTGGCTGTTTGATTGATTTCCTTTCCTTATTTTTCACAAACCGTGTATCACTGAACTTTTCCTTAAATAAACTCCTATGTATTTACCCTTCTTGTGTTACTTTGGAAAAGATTTTAATCAAATCTCTTTCCTTAATTGTCTTCTACCCGTTTGAAATCAGAATCCCTTAACTGAAGGGAGATTCTGTGTGATTGATTGCAACCTATTCCCTTACCTTTTCTTACTTGTTTTCTGTACTATAAAAGGGGCACGACCCTTCTGCACTGAAAAAAAAAACCTTGAACCTTCATTTCAACACCTTCAACTTACATTACTCACACGCTTACAATTTAGTATTTCTTTGAGTTCAATACTCGAGCACACATTATTCACTTGCAATTTGAATACCCTTGCATCATTCTGCTCTCTTCTGAGATCCTTTGGACTGTTTGCCTGCAACTTGGTTTTTCAAGACTACTGTTTTACTTGTTTGTTTCCCTGAAACTGGTATGTTCTAATTTAACTTTTCAGCTTCACCCCTATGTGTGTACTTTATAGTTTTAGCATTCTTGTTTACTTTGGTGTTTATGTTCAATATTGACTATGCATGTTCTGCTCTTTGCATCTGCTGTTTGTTGTGAATTCCCCATACCCCTACTCCCTTCTATGTGTTTGAGTTAAGATTCATGGCCTGGCAGTATCCAAATTACTGCTCAGGTCTAAACCTGATCCTCAATGGGTCCTAACTCCCAAAATTTGGCTAACAGGCTGGTCAGGGGTGTGCCAACACTCCTAAATTAAAGGGTATGACCACCAGTCTGCCATGGCCTTCCCTAACTCCCCCTCTATGCACTTACACTTACTCTTAGACTCTATGTTCTGCCCCCCTCCCATGAGCCTTGCCTTGGGACCTTGAGTTCCCTCTGAACATGGACATTCAAGGGCTAGCCCTTCCACACTCCACTTTAATTCAATTCTGCAACTTACTTTGGGTGTAAGCACTGCCTGGAGTTCATGAAGCTCCTGGGAACTCTGACACACCCAAAAAATGAGAAAGGCTTCGGAAATCTGATCTTTGGAAGTTGGTTTATTTCATGTTTCAGATTAGGAGTCTAAATTAGGCTCTCCTTGGTTGGAATCTTTAATTTCTGATGTAATTTTATTTTTCTTGATTCATGGGTTGTAATAATTTTATAATAACTTATGGGGGTATATAGTAAAAGGGGAGGGTCACTCATGTACGCATGTGGGTAGACATCATGTTCTTAGGCATTTATTCCTACGATCTCATTCTGCTTTTCATCTATGCATGTCATATAGAAATCCTGTCTATAACTTTTCATCTATGCATGTCATATAGAAATTCTGTCTATAGCTTTTCATCTATGCATGTCATACAGAAATCCTGTCTATAGCTTTTCATCTATGCATGTCATATAGATATCCTGTCTATAGTTCTGCATTTATGCACATATAGATACCATGTCCTTAAGGATCTGCACTCATATAGACTTCATGACTATAGGTTTCTGCATTCTTGCATCATGTAGATAACCTGTTTATAGGATCTTTTAAATTCTGCATTTTGTATCTATCACTAGGCAAACGGTTTACAGGTTTAAAATAACCAAATTGCATTATAGGTACCATGCCTATAGGACTCTCGCACTTCTGTAAATATTTTAAAACTAGTCACGCTTAGAATCTGATTCGTCTATTCCCTCTACAAGTTCAAAATCAGTACATTTCGCATTGTTAGATATTATGCCTATAGGCTTCACCTAGGCAAGCCCTTAGGTGATTAATTAACTACACCAGTCTTTGATAATTACAACCAGCAGGCAGGCCTAATTTGGACTTCTTATTTGAAAATATGTGATAAATTAGCCACGCCTTAACGTTTAAGTTTAATTAATGACCTAACCAGTATATGTAAGTCATGCTAAACAATTTGTTGCTTAAAGTGAGGAGGCCTGCTTGAGCCTTTAAACTGCTATGTGTTTCCCCTTAACTGCTTTATGTGTTTTGTTTGTCGCATTAGAATTTTGTCCTTTTAAAACTCTGAAAAGCCAAATTCCCCTTCCCTTTAGGATTAGTAGTCCCAAATGCCTCCGGGACTGATAAGATTGGGGCGGGTAATAGCATGCAATAAGTAACGAGACCATTTCGCGATTTAATACCTTAACGGGGTGGGTAAGTGTAGATATGGATATGACGACCATGCGATAACGCCACGTGTATAAATGGTTACCGGGTGTTGTGTGGGGTGATCCATGTTATTTATAAACCTAGGACCCCCCTCCCTCTTTACTTGCTTACTTCCTTTTTTCCACATTTTAAAATCGTTTAATTTTCAGTTCTTCAACTTCTTCTTTACTTCAATTACTTGCACCTATTATGCACAAGCTCTTTTAATTGTCTGGTTTTCAGCACTGTTTTCTTCCCCAAACCTCCGCCTCTTTCACTTCTTTGTTTGATTACTTGCATCAATTATTTGACCCCCTTTCCCATGTACTTGTATATCCTTTTCTTTTAAATAATTATGAAATCGCCTACTTCTAAATTTCAGCATGCTTTTAACTTTTATACTTCAGTTGTTTGCAATCGTTATGTGAAAGCTATCTTGTTTGCTTGTTTACTTGTTGTTATATTTAAAGTCACAATTGTAGCATGAATGGGAACCACACTAGTGGATCTTGGGGGGTGCCTAACACCTTCCCCTCGAGATAATTTCAAGCCCTTACCCATTTTCTGGTTCTTCTTTTTTTCTTTAAGTTAAATTTCTTCTTAGTGTCCTAATGCACTTAATCATTAGGTGGCGACTCTTCTAAATTTCAAACCCAATTCCCAAAAGGAAAAGAGTTGTCCGCCCAAATGTCGTAAACTCGATTTCGCGAGAAAAAGGGGGCATCGACAGCATGGCGACTCTGCTGGGGATTTTTTTAAGGCTTTTACCATTTCATGCTATTTGTGACTTTATGCTTCTTTATATGTCTTTACTTGTTTAAATGCATTTAAATATTTATTCCTTCCTCTACTACGAAACTGACTTGACTCTTCGTTTCTTTTCTTTTATGTTTTCCTTTATCGCTTTCCTTCAATACTGTTGTAAATTATGAGAAACTGTTGTAATTATTACTTTATGAACGTGGAAATACATGACAGCTTGTTAGTTATTGTAATTGCATTTTTTCAACATCATATTCCACTCGTGCCAAACAAAATACCGTAGCAACGCTTATAATGAGTGGTTGCGCCCTTCCGATATTATCACCCCCTAAATTTGGCAAAGGCATATTTGCGGTAAAACTAGTCGATCAGCGGTGCCATCGACAGTTCTGCGCCTTTCCCTCTTGAGTTGTCCGCTCAAGGGTACCAGTCTAATACCCCATAGAAACCATTTCTTTTTTAATTATGCATGCATCATGGTCAAACTTAGCCGAGTCAGTTATGTTGTCCGCATAATGACTCTTTAAGATAGCCTTGTCCAAAGTCCACTGGGTTTTCCTGAAACCCAAACGGACACCACCACGTTCTGTGCATTCGTTTGGAGAACTAAATGCTTGTTATGCTAATTGTTGATATTAAATAGTCGAGTCTGGTGGGGGAAAGGGCCTAACCTTTTTGTCTTGCAGAAAATGAGGCACGAAGTCCCGAGATTTGGCATGGTCACCAATATCTACCCCAAATTGCTGAATTGGTGGGAAGATCTTCATTCCAGCGATCAAGCTCTTGTCAGAAAGTATCTAGGAAACCTGCCTTCTCTCCTAGACATTCAACCTAACAACAAAATCATAGAAGCTGCAACTCTGTTTTGGGATTGTGATAGGTCAGTATTTCGCTTTGGAGTCATTGAGATGACACCTTTGCTTGAGAAAATAGGAGGACTAGCTGGGATACCGTGGGAAACTCCGAGTTTGCTAATGCCGGAAAATTGCAAGGGTAGGGGTTTTCTAAAAATGATGGGTCTAAAGAAGAATCCCGACTTGACATGTTTGAAGGAGTCCTACATTCCCTTCGACCATTTGTATGAAAGGTACGATCACAGCAAATCTTATCGTACCTATCCGGACGAGTTCGCCCTCACCTTATTGGGGCACATCCACCGAAGGGTCTTTGTATTCATGTTCTGTTTCTTAGGGTTGATAGTGTTTCCAATGAAGAAAGCAAGAATCCATGCCAGATTAGCCATGGTCACCAAAACCTTAATGGAAAGAATTAACGGACAGCCATTCAGTCTTGTGCCAATGATAGTTGCAGAAATATACCGAGCCCTAGAAAGGTGTTAACAGGGAGCCAAGCACTTCGAGGGTTGTAATTTGCTACTCCAACTATGGCTCATGGAACACCTCCAAAGGGGTGAGTACCGGCAGGAAATGCATCGTAGAGACTGGGACGATCATATCGCCTTTCATCACCCAAAGCGAATGAATTACATGCCCAACATGTTCGCCCAACCAGAGAATGCTAGAGATTGGGTCGAACTCTTTGACAATCTTACTGAAGACCGACTGCAATGGATGTTCGAGTGGTTCCCTACTAAAGAATTCATCATCCGATCTAGGGATGCACCATTTCTGATACTGATCGGTTTGAGAGGAACCTACCCATATGTCCCTATCCGGGTTATGAGACAGGTAGGTAGGAAGCAGGTTATACCAAGGGTCGACAAGATGAGTCACTTCCGAGCCGACTTCCAGGATGACGATAGTCCATACAGGTGCCAGGCTCAACATATGTGGCATTGCAAAATTGTCTTAGGAAAAGACACCATCGAACCAGATCGCTACCATGCTAGTTGTACCCCACATTATTTAGGCTGGCTGTAAGACAATCACAATGATTTGGGTCAGCGCGGGTTTGTTCGAGGTCACAGGATCATTGATGAAAAGGCTGAAGCACAGGTAAAGTACAACCAACTGCGCAAGAGGATGCGGGAATGTGAAAATGAGCACCGTGAAATACAAGAAGCCAATCAAAAACTAATTGGAGAATGGAAGGATATGGCTGTCAGCGCCAACAAACGACTGATCTGCTTGGAGCGAGGCATAGTAGAACTGGAAAAGAAGTTTCTGAAGAGGGTCGAAGATTGCCGAGTTGCTGAAGGAAATGAAGGCGGACATCTGGCCAGGGCCTACTTGCTGCTAGGACTGCGCGAGCTGGGAGAGTTGTACGAGGGAGCCAACACTGCCGAATCTGGGGAAGGTCCTTCTGGGACCAAATAGATCGGAGTTTTTCTTTCCTTTGGAAAATGTAATAAGGCCTATGGCCATTAGTGACATTTTTATGTTATTTAGTGTCGTTTTTGGGATTCGTCTTATTTTCTTATCAATAAAATGAGGCATTTAGCATTCTAAGTTCTCCAAATTTACTTGTCGCTAGGCCTACCTCGGGCACAACGAGGTCCCCGAAATTAGGACACGCTTTATATTTCCTGCATTACGTGTTTAAATATTGCGACATCTTTTCTTATAATCCTTACTAACTTGTTACCATTTTGTTTTTACTTTTGTTTATTCCCCTCCCCAAAGGCTAGTTCGTGAACTCTGGCAACATCAGCTTATTTTACAGATTCCAAGGGCCCTCCACCTACTCCTCCTCCCAGTCCCATCAAACACAAAAGCAAAAGAAGAATGGAAGATTCAAACAACTCAGCTGAACGGGTAGAGATCACTCGTGGTGCCATGATACCCAAGGAAAATGCCTCTCAGATAGAACAAAAGTTACTGAAGTTCCAAGAAGAGCTGGATCAAGTCCGGAATTTGGCAAGTCTGTCATTTTCCCTTACCGCTCCAGAAGTTACTCAGAACCCCATACCTCCACAAAATGTCCAAACCATCCCGCTCCTCACCATCACTGCAATACTTGCCACACTCCCAACAACACTCCGCTGCTCATCCCGGAACCATTAAACTCCACAAATGACCACTGCCACAACCAACACAACACCCCCATCTATGTGGAAATTGTGTCGCACCCTACTCAACCTATCTCAAGTACACCCGAGTCCGATAATAAAGACTCGCTTATCAGAAATTTGGCTGAAGAGCTTAAGAAGCTGGCCACCAGAATTCAAGGCGTTCAAGGGAGTAAGGGAATTGAGGGGCTAAACTATGAAGATTTATGCATACAACCCGATGTCGAACTGCCCGAGGGGTACAAACCTCCCAAGTTCGAAATGTTTGATGGTACAGGGGATCCCAGGGTTCACTTGAGGACATACTGCGACAAGCTGGTCGGAGTAGGGAAAGATGAGAAGATCCGCATGAAGCTTTTCATGAGGAGCCTGAAAGAAGATGCTCTGTCTTGGTACATTAGCCAAGACCCAAAGAAGTGGTCAAACTGGGTTAGTATGACATCCGACTTCATGGATAGGTTCAGGTTCAACATGGAAAATGCACCGGATATGTTTTACATTCAGAATTTAAAGAAGAAACCCACAGCAACGTTCCGCGAGTATGCCACTCGTTGGAGATCAGAGGTTGCTAAGGTCCGACCTGCTTCAGGAGAAGAACAAATGAATAAATTTTTCGTCCGGGCTCAGGATCCGCAATACTATATAAGACTGATGCTGATCGAGAACCATAAATATTCTGACATCATCAAGCTGGGAGAAAGGATTAAAGAAGGTATCAAGAGTGGTATGGTTACGAACTTTGAAGCTTTGCAAGCCACCAACAAGGCTCTACAGTCTGGTGGTACATCCAAGAAGAGGGATGTTGGCCCAAGTTCAGGTGAAGTTCTGAAGAATGACAAATGAACTCAGTCATGGACCAGGTCCATCCTGTGAGACACAGTGTTTATCAACCTATACATGTGAGATGCACGTGAAGGAGATAAGTCTCAAGGATAAAGCAACAATATCTCCTGAACTGATCGAAAAGGTTGCATATTGGATGAGGAAAGAAAGTATCCTCATGGGAAGAGGACACAATCCGGATATAGGATAGGGTTGGAGTTTGTATTGTTCAAGGACTCAACTTCGATGGAAGATCAGCAATTGAGTCTCAATCAAACTCTGATTACTAACTCATTAAATAACAGTGATTGTTCTCTTTTACAGGTATTGCACAAATGCAGAAGTTAAACTAAATTGAGAGCAAAAGAGCGAGGCAATTTTGCAAGCAATTTATGTGAGATTCAAGTGTGCATTCCTGAAGCTACTTGGACAGGATAGAAGAACCAATTCCATTGTGTTTATTCTTATTCTAGTTCAATTGTAGTAGGTGGTTTAAAGTTGTACCTTTCCAACTTTTGTAGAAGCAATTGTAATAGGTGCTTTGAGTATTCAAGTTATAGGCTAACTTGAAGGTGTCGCAACAGTTGAGGCTGTGTGCCACACTGGGATTAGAGTTTAATCCTTAGGTTTACAAGAGTTTTGTAAATGCTGTTTTGGCTCAGTGATTTTAGTGGAAGTTTGGGAAAATCCTACTGAGTAGTAGGTCGTGGTTTTTTTCACCTTTTGAGCCAGGTTTTTTCCACGTAAAAATCTCTGTGTTCTTTATTTTATGCACTCTTAATTACACCTAGAAGAACCAGGTTCTTTTAGAGCGAAAATTGGGTACCACACAAATCACCCCCCCCTCTTGTGTGGTATTGACGTTTAGAACATCAATTGGTATCAGAGCAGGTTATCCTTGAAGAGGCTAACACCTTAGGAGAAGATCAACATGAGTGCACCACCTGGGAACTGGGAAGGGCAATCCACTGCTAGGCCTCCACTTTTCAATGGTCAGTACTATTCTTGGTGGAAGAACAGGATAAGAGATCACATCATAGGGGAAGACTATGAACTCTGGGACATAGTCACTGATGGTCCCCTAGAAACCACAAAGAAGAATGCTGAAGGAGTTGATATGCCAAAGACAAGGGCTGACTGTACTGCTGAAGACCTGAGAAAGTGGAAAAAAAATGCAAAGGCCAAGAAATGGCTTGTGTGTGGACTAGGTCCAGATGAGTACAGTAGGATCCAAAGCTGTACTACTGCTAAGGAGATATGGGACACTTTGCAAGTGGCCCATGAAGGAACACCTCAAGTAAAAAGATCAAGAGGAACACTGCTGTATTCTCAATATGAGAAATTTACTATGAAGGAAGAAGAAACTATCCAGGAGATGTATACTAGGTTCACTACACTGACAAATGAACTTAGTCTCTTGGAAGGGTTATTCTTGAAGAAGACAAGGTTGAGAAAATTCTGACAAGGGTTCTGCCAGTCACATGGGAAAGCAAAATCACTACTATTCAGGAATCCAAGAATATTGCTACTCTCAGACTGGATGAACTGATTGGAAATCTGACTGCTTATGAAATGAGAAGGCAAACCATGAAGATGGATACCCCCAAGAAGGAGAGAAGCTTAGCTCTCAGAATTGCTGAAGGTTCAAATCTGGAAGATGATGAGATGGCTATGATCACTAGAGATTTCAAAAAGTACCTGATGAGAGGAAAGGGTTCTTCAAGAGGTACGACCTTTAACAAGACAAGAGCTCCTGAGAAAACAGACCAATGAGGGTCGCTACAAGTGTGGTAAGACTGATCTCATGATCAAGAACTGCCCTCAATGGGAAATTGAGTGGAAGAAAGAAAGAGTTGAACGAAGGAACAAGTTCAACCAAAAAGAAACAAAGGTTCAACCAAGGCTATGGTTGCTGCTTGGGGAGAAACCTCAGATGAAGACTCAGAAGATGAAGCTGAAGAAGAGCAAGCACTGATGGCCATCGGAGAATCAGATGATGAACAAGAGGTAAGTATTCTTCATCTCAAAGACAAGATTAAATTCTTGTCTAAAGAAAGGTTGGCTGAGCTATTACTAGACTTCATTGATGAGTCTGAGATAATTAACAATGAGAAGGAAGTTCTGTCTAGGGAATGTGTGATCCTAAAAGCAAAATTCAAAAGTCTAGAGTCTAGAGCAAATGAAAGCGATAACAAAAATGCTGAGTTGAAGAACCAGGTTCTTGAACTTGACAATAGTGTCCTAGAACTTAGGTCTGAAAACTTAAAACTGAAACTAGGAACAGGAAAGAAGAAAGCTGATCACACATATCTCACTCTAGAAGAAAATCTGGGAAAAATGAAAGATGAATTGTATAAGAAAATGAATTCATCAAAGTCTTAAAGGAAGATCTAGGAAAAATGAAACATGAACTAGACAGAACTTGCAAGTGGAACAAGGCTTCTGATGCACTCTCTTGGCTGCAAGAGCATCACAGTAGCAACAAAAGAGGACTTGGCTATGGGACTCAAGCTCCAAAATGGGATCCTAAAAGCAAGTACCTCACACTTCCTGAAAATAAAATTTGCACACACTGTGGTAAGACTGGCCATTACAAATATGAATGTAATGCAAAAGAAAAGGCCAGTCAAAAGAACAAAGCTTTTGCTCAACAAAAAAGTAAGCTGCCTGGATGGGCAAGAAGGAATTTGATTCACCCTTTTGCTTATAGAAAGGGACCCAAACTAGTTTGGGTTCCTAAGACTAACCCCTGATTTCCTTTTGCAGGTCCAAGTGAAAGGGAGGAGCCAAATATGGTATATAGATAGTGGCTTCTCAAAACATATGACTGGGAACAAGGACCAGTTCCTTTCTCTTGAGGACTTAAAAGGAGGTAATGTCTCCTTTGGTAATGGAAAGAAAGGTGAGATCATTGGGTTTGGAAAGGTAAGCAAAACAGATTCTCATTCCATAGAGAATGTCTACCTGATAGATGACTTGAAATATAGCCTAATAAGTGTGTCACAATTGTGTGACAGAGGTAACCTTGTGGCTTTTACCTCCACCAAATGCTTTGTGATTAACCTTACCACTGACAAGATTGTTTTGCAGAGAAAAAGAGTTAACAATATTTACATTGTAGATTTGTCCACTCTTTCAGAAAATGAATTCACTTGTTTAAGTGTGTTGGTTAATGATCCCCTCCTGTGGCACAAAAGACTTGGTCATGCAAGTCTAAATCAGCTTAACAAATTAGTCTCTAAAGACTTGGTGATAGGGCTACCTAATATCAAGTTCAAGGAAGACAAAGTTTGTGAGGCATGTGCAAGGGGGAAGCAGGTAAGGTCATCCTTCAAAAGCAAGAAAATGGTAAGTACAACCAAGTCGTTGGAACTAGTCCATATGGATCTATGTGGTCCAATGAGAACCATGAGCAGAGGTGGAAAGAGATATGTAATGGTGCTAGTTGATGATTATTCTAGATTTACCTGGGTTCTATTTCTAACCTCCAAAGATGAAACATTTGACAAGTTTTCTGCATTTGTTAGAAAAACTCAGAAACAATTAGGAAATCAACTTGCCTCCATTAGGTCTGATCATGGAACTGAATTTGAAAATTCCAAGTTTGCTGAATTCTGTGATGAAAATGGTATAAATCATAATTTCTCTGCCCCTAGGACCCCTCAACAAAATGGAGTAGTTGAAAGAAAGAATAGAACTCTTGAGGATATGGCTAGAACCATGCTACTTTCTAGTAAATTTCCTCATAGCTTTTGGGCAGAGGCTGTAAACACTGCATGTTATATAATAAATAGATGCATGACCAGACCTCTAGTAGAGAAGATTCCCTATGAGTTACTTAAAGGGAGAAAACAAACATACNGAAGATTCCCTATGAGTTACTTAAAGGGAGAAAACAAAACATATCCCATCTTAGGGCATTCGGTTGCAAGTGCTATGTGCACAATAATGGAAAAGACTCCCTAGGAAAGTTTGATCCCAGAAGTGATGAGGCAGTATTCTTGGGTTATTCTTCACATAGCAAAGCATATAAAGTGTTTAATAAAAGAACTCTGTGTGTATAAGAAAGTGTGCATGTAGTATTTGATGAAACTAACATTCTTTCTAAGAGACAGGAACATGAAGATGAAGCCATTGGATTGGTAAAAGACTTGACTGAAGCATCAGCTCAGGTCAAAGTGGCATCAACAGAAGGAACAGGTGATGGAACAGGTTCTTCCATACAGGGCAACCTGACAGGGGGAAGAAATCAAAGTGGAAATTGAAATAAATTCCTTGAAGGAACCTGTTCATGATATAATCTGCTGCGTCCGCAAATGGCAGAAACATCTAGCAGAAGCCAGTTGGTTGTGAAACCTCACAAGTATCAAAGTTCTCATCCCATTGAGAACATTCTCACTGATCCAACATCTAGAGTTAAAACCAGATCACAATTAAAGAATCTGTGTGCTTTTGATGCTTTTCTATCTATCATTGAACCTAAAAATGTTGTTGAGGCTTTGCAGGATGCAGATTGGGTGAATGCAATACAGGATGAGCTTAACCAGTTTGAAAGGAGTCAAGTTTGGCACCTAGTACCAAGACCCAAGGACAGATCAGTCATTGGTACAAAATGGGTCTTCAGGAACAAACTTGATGAAGATGGAACAGTTACAAGGAACAAGGCAAGATTGGTGGTCCAAGGTTACAGCCAGGAGGAGGGCATAGACTATGATGAGACTTTTGCTCCAGTTGCAAGACTAGAGGCAATCAGACTTCTCATAGCCTTTGCAGCACATATGGAATTTACTCTTCATCAGATGGATGTCAAAAGTGCCTTCCTATATGGCCACCTAAAAGAAGAAGTGTTTGTGAAACAACCTCCATGGTTTGAGAGTAAGGAATGTCCTGAGCATGTGTACAAGCTGGACAAGGCTCTCTATGGACTCAAGCAGACCCCAAGAGCATGGTATGAACGACTGTCAAAATTCTTCCTGGAGCATGGTTACAAGAGAGGTAAAATAGATAGTACCTTATTCTTAAGGGAAAAAGGTAAGGATCTCCTTGTTGTGCAAATTTATGTTGATGACATAATCTTTGGGGCCACCACTGACAAGCTAAGTAAGGACTTTGCAAAATTAATGGGGAGTGAGTTTGAAATGAGCATGATGGGTGAGCTTAATTTCTTCTTAGGATTACAGATCAAACAAAGTCCAAATGGAACCATGATCCATAAGCAGAAGTATACAAAAGAGCTAATCAAAAAGTTTAAAATGGAGGAATCTAAAGAAATAGACACACCCATTGCAACTGCCACTAAATTAGATGTTGATGAACCTGGTTCATCAGTTGATCAAAAGTTGTATAGGGGTATGATTGTTTCACTCTTGTATATCACTGCTAGCAGACCTGACATTGTTTCCAGTGTAGGATTTTGGTCTCGTTTTCAGGCAAATCCAAAAGAGTCTCACTTTACTGCTGTCAAGAGGATACTAAGATATCTAAAAGGAACCACTGATCTGTGCCTTTGGTATCCTAAAGGTAGTAATTTTGATTTAGTAGGATATGCTGATGCTCATTATGCAGGTTTCCTAGTGGATAGGAAGAGCACCTCAGGTATGACACACTTCCTTGGTTCGTGTCTTGTGTCATGGGCTACCAAAAAGCAAAATTCTGTGGCCCTATCTACTGCTGAAGCTGAGTATGTTGTTGCTGCTTCTTGTTGTCCTCAATTACTATGGATCAAACAGCAGTTGGTAGACTTTGGAATAGAAGTGGGATGTATTCCAATATTCTGTGATAACACTAGTGCTATAAGTATGACAAAGAACCCTGTTCATCATAAGAGGACTAAGCACATAGATGTTAGACACCACTTCTTAAGAGATAACTATGAGAAATGATTAATTTCAATAGAATTTTGTGCTACTGATAAACAAATAGCTGACATCTTCACTAAAGCACTGAGTAGAGAAAACTTTGAGAGGAACATGTTGGAATTAGGGATGATTAAGATCACCTAAAAGGTCCAGTTCAGAATGCACAATTAAAAAAAAAGGAAAAAAAATTTATTTTTTGGTTAGGAGTTTCAACTTTGTGTGAATATCTAGATTAATTCTTACTCAGTCTCATACTTTAATCAGTATACTCCTGTGACATGTGTATATATGACTCACTGATCTCTTACAAAGTTTTTTCTATTATGACATTTGAGGCATGATTCAAGGGAGTTATACTTGAAGAACCTGGTTCATCAGTATATGCTTATGAGAAAGTTCAGGTATGTTTTCTATACTTTGCACAATTAGAAAGTTTAATTTTTCAATCATGAGCAGAAGTCCTACATTCATCAAATTCCCAGAAATTCTATCCGTTGAGCATTGAACCAGTTTCATTCTCCTAGAACTCTAAAGAAAACGAGATTTTTGCCTAAAATCTAGCGTCGCCTATTAATCACTAAGAGACCGGAATTCTAAAGTGATTAGACTTCTAATTGACTCCTGCAAAATGTTGTTGTTAGTGCAATTACTTCTAATCATCTTTAACTACTCACCACACCCTTCTTCATTATGTCATAACCGTCAAAAACCCCTCTCTAGTTCTGATTATCTTTTTCTCTCCAAAATTCTAAAATTCCAAATTCTTCAAGAAACAATTCACCATGTCTAACCCCCAAGATAATCCTGGCACTCCCCCACCTGTATCTCCCTCGAACACATCCTCATCTACACCCCCCAGTGAAACCCCAAAACCTAGGTTTCGCCGGCAGAAAATGTTGGCTAGAAAAACTGTAGCTTCTGGTTCTTTGAGAAAAGCTCTAAATGAGAAATTGAGGGCTAGCCAGAAGAAGCAAAGTTCTGCTAAAGAATCTGACTCTAGCTCTGAGTCTGAAGCTTTTATCTCTGCCAGCGAAGGGTGAAGAACATGGTTCTTTTGCACTGACAAGAATCAAGAAACCCCTGGTGAGGTAAATACTTGTTTGGTATTTTCTGATGTGGTTGAAGATGTAGATAATAGGTTGGTTCTGTGAAAGATGTAAAGGGGGCTGAGTCAAGTAGGAAGGGAAGTAAAAAGAAAGAAAAAGTTCTTGCTATCTGTGGAGGTATGGAGGAGAGTGGCAACAAGTCAGGGGGAAGTGGCTCTGGGGAAGCTGCTGAAGGTCTTGTTCATCTGAGCAAGCAACAGGATGAACCAGGTTCATTTGTTGAGGAAACCCTAGTTGACATTCTGAAAAGGGTTGGAGCCAGCTATGATCCAAAGAAGCGCAAAGCTTCCTCACAAAAGGCTCCAACTGCTTCCAAGCCAACAAAGAAAAGTAAAGTGTCATCTCCAAAGCCTACTGTCCCTTCAGTACCAAAGGGAAGAGCTACCTGGAGCAGGGTCAAGCAAAGTGAAGCAGAATTGCAGAAAGCTCTGGAAGAGAGCAGGAAGAAAAAGAGGGAAAAAGGAAAGGCTAAGGTTGTAGAGAGTGTTGAGATTGCAGAAGAAGAAGAAGAGGAGATGGACCTCGTCCATCAAGAAAAAGGAACAACTGAAGAGGTTCCTACTCCCAAACCAAAAAGATCCAAGACTTTTTCCAAGAAGTCTCCTCTGAACCAGTATCTGTTGAACCCTCCTTAGCCAAAAGAACCAGATCTGCAGTGAAAGGGAAACAGGTAAAAATTACTGAAGAAGAAGAAGAATGGAGTGGAGAAGAAGAAGAGGAGGAGTCTGAGAAAGAACAAGATAGGTTTTCCATCTTTGGCAGGAGAAAATTTTTGAAAGGCAGGTTGTTGAAAGACCTGGATGAGCCAGGAATGAGAAGATTGGTGGATCCCCTAGCTGCACAAGGGTGGAAGGACATGGTCCTTGAAATGGATGGCAGACTGGCTAGGAATGAATTGATAGAGTTTATGGCCAATGCCACTGTGAAAAATGGGGTAGTCTCCAGCATGGTGAAGGGTGTAAAAGTAGAGTTTGATGCAATCAAACTGGGTGAGATTCTGGACATACCAAGTGAAGGGTATGATGATTATACAAGGCAAAGGTGGCCATGTCTGGAATCTCTCCCCACTGCTCTTCAAATTACTAGAAATTTTTGTGATGCTGCAAATGCTGAAGATGTACCTGAAGCCAGATTTGTTCAGAAGAGTGAGATGAGACCTGAGCACAAGGTCTTGTTTGAATTTGTTAACAAATGCCTGCTGCCTAGATAGGAAAGGAGGCATACTGCCAACTATATGGACCTGGTGCTTATGGAATGCCTTGTGAGAGGAAAGTAGATAAATTGGCCTGCTTTTATTGTCAAACTACTGGACAGGGTCATTAATGGCTCCAAGGCACATGCAACTCCATATGGGTTCATACTGACTACTGTGCTGGACAGGCTTAGGGTGCCTTTGAAGAAATGGGAGATGGCATCAAGCAAGGAGCATTTTGGTGTTAGGACCTTATTGGCTTGTGACTATCCTGTCAATGCCACCCCAGTTGAACCTGGTTCATCTCTGAAGACACCAGTGAATAGCAAGGTTAGGGCTTTGGTTCAAGAGTGTGGGACTAAGGATGCTGAAATTGCTAGGCTTCAGGCTCGTGTTGCTGATTTGGAAGCTGAAAGAGATGGCCTTCGAGATGAGCTAGCAAAAGAAAGGAGAAAAGTGAAGGAATGCTTCAGAATATGCTCAACCTTCTCCAAACCCAGCCCTCTAGTACCTCCAAGCCTTAGGTCCTCCAGTTCTTGTTTTTGAATCTATCTAGAACCCCCAGTGACCCAGATTCGGGACTTTTTCTGTTTTTGTTGCTCATGTTTGGAAGTTTTTCTTTCTTTTTGTGGTCTGTTTGTGGAAACATATCCTAATCAATGACAATTTGCTTTTTCTCTTGTTCTATGAAGATTCTGATCTTAATAGTTAATTTTGTTTGTTGGTTATTGATTAATTGAACCATGTTTTCACTTGCAGTTGCCGCATTGGCCATGAGTAATTATTAACATCTGAGACTCACAATATTTGCAACTTTTCGATGATGCCAAAAGGGGGAAGAGATATTGTGCTTTACTTGTTATTCTGACTAATGTGATATTTATAACCTGATTAAACCTGGTCCTTGATGATAAGTTAAACTTTCTAAGTTAAAGTGTTGATGATTAAGCTAAGTTTCATAGGTTTTCTGATCAGTAAAAGCACAGAGTCTGTCATCATCAAAAAGGGGGAATTTGTTGGTCTAAGTTCAGGTGAAGTTTTGAAGAATGACAAATGCACTCAGTCATGGAACAGGTCCATCATGTGAGACACAGTATTTATCAACCTATACATGTGAGATGCACGTGAAGGAGATAAGTCTGAAGGATAAAGCAGCAATATCTCCTGAACTGATTGAAAAGGTTGCATATTGGATAAGGAAAGGAAGTATCCTCATGGGAAGAGGACACAATCCGGATAAAGGATAGGGTTGGAGTTTGTATT
>NC_031997.1:29429365-29492483 GCF_001879085.1 Nicotiana attenuata
AGTCACTCGGGCCGACTTCCAGGATGACGACAGTCCATACAGGTGCCAGGCTCAGCATATGTGGCATTGCAAAATTTACTTAGGAAAAGACACCATCGAACCAGATCGCTACCATGCTGGTTGTACCCCCACATTATTTAGGCTGGCTGGAAGACAATCACAATGATTTGGGTCAGCCCGGGTTTGTTCGAGGTCACAGGATCATCGATGAAAAGGCTGAAGCACAGGTGAAGTACAACCAACTGCGCAAGAGGATGCGGGAATGTGAAAATGAGCACCGTGAAATACAAGAATCCAATCAAAAGCTAATTGGAGAATGGAAGGATATGGCTGTCAGCGCCAACAAACGACTGATCTGTTTGGAGCGGGGCATAGTGGAGCTGGAAAAGAAGCTTCTGAATAGGGTTGAAGATTGTCGGGTTGCTGAAGGAAATGAAGGCGGACATCTGGCTAGGGCCTACTTGCTGCTAGGACTGTGCGAGCTAGGAGAACTGTACGAGGGAGCCAACACCGTCGAATCTGGGGAAGGTCCTTCTGGGACCAAATAAATAGGAGTTTATCTTTTCTTTTGGAAAATGTAATAAGGCCTATGGCCACTAGTGACATTTTTATTTCATGTTATTTAGTGTCGTTTTGGGATTCGTCTTATTTCTCTTATCAATAAAATGAGGCATTTAGCATTCTAAGTTTTCCAAAATTACTTGTCGCTAGGCCTACCTCGGGCACAACGAGGTCCCCCCCAAAATTAGGACACGCTTTATATTCCCCGCACTATGTGTTTAAATATTACAACATCTTTTCGTATAATCCTTACTAACTTGTTACCTTTTTGTTTTTACTTTTGTTTATTCCCCTCCCCAATGGTTAGTTCGTGGACTCTGGCAACATCAGCATATTTTACAAGATCTAGAGGCCCTCCACCTACTCCTCCTCCTAGTCCCGTCCGAAACAGGAACGAGGGAAAAATGGAAGATTTGAGCAACATCAACAAGGAAAACTCGGTTGAACGGGTAGAAATCACTCAGGGTACTCATGTCTCCAAAGAAAGTGCATCCCAACTCGAGCAGAAATTGCTAAAATTTCAGGAGGAACTTGATCAAGTCCGGAATTTGGCAAGCTTGTCATTTTCCCTCACCACCCCAGATGTCAACTTTCCTAACACTCAAAATCCCACACCTCCACAAAACATCCCGAAACCACAAAATAATCCTGTTCCCCTCCACCACTGCAACACTTGCCACACTTCCAACAACACCCCGCTGCTCATCCCTGAACCACTGAACTCCACAAATGATCATCTCCACACTCACCACAACACCCCCATCTATGTGGAAACTATGCCGCACCCTACTCAACCTATCTCAAGCATACCCGAGTCCAATGATAAAGACTCGATCATCAGAAATTTGGCTGAAGAACTTAAGAAGCTGACCACCAGGATCCAAGGCGTTGAAGGTAGTAAAGGAATTGAGGCGCTAAACTACGAAGATTTATGCATACAGCCCGATGTCAAACTGCCCGAGGGGTACAAACCTCCCAAGTTCGAGATGTTTGATGGTGTAGGGGATCCCAGGGTTCACTTGGGGACATACTGGGACAAGCTGGTCGGAGTGGGAAAAATGAGAGGATCCGCATGAAGCTTTTCATGAGGAGCCTGAAAGGAGATGCTCTGTCTTGGTACATTAGCCAAGACCCAAAGAAGTGGTCATACTGGGTTAGTATGCGTCCAACTTCATGGATAGATTCAGGTTCAATACGGAGAATGCACCAGATGTGTTTTACATTCAAAATTTGAAGAAGAAACCCACAGAAACTTTCCACGAGTATGCCACTCGTTGGAGATCAGAGGCTGCCAAGATTCGACATGCTTTAGGGGAAGAACAGATGAACAAGATTTTCATCGGGGCTCAGGATCCGCAATACTATGAAAGACTGATACTTATCGAGAACCATAAATTTTCTGACATCATCAGGCTAGGAGAAAGGATTGAAGAAGGCATCAAAAGTGGTATGGTCACTAACTTTGAAGCTTTGCAAGCCACCAACAAGGCTCTGCAGTCCGGTGGTACATCCAAGAAGAGGGACGTAAGTGCCGTAATGGTTGCACAGAGAACCAAATCACCAGTCAAATACCAAACCTACCCAATATCTCCACTTACATATCAACGCACTCCAAATTTCCAAACACCCGCACCTTTCTACCAAGCTCCACCACCTACCTATCAATCACCTCCACCTCCCACATACCAACCTACTTCACCCAGATATTCCTAACCCGCACAAGTCTACCAAGCCTACAACACTCAACCATCCCACTACAATCACCTCCCACTCGCCAAAACTTTCCTAGACCCCATCCAAATTTTGACCGCAAACCTCCCAAAAAATACATCGCCATTGCCGAGCCAATCGACCAGGTGTACGAAAGACTCAAAGCTGCTGGTTATGTCACCCCTATCCCTGCCATAACCCCTGAAAACCCTTCCCAATGGATTAACCCAAACAAAACCTGTGCATACCATTCTGGCATGAAGGGACATACTATTGATGAATGTCGCTCCCTGAAGGACAAAATCCAGGCTTTGATAGACAATAAAATCATCGTGGAAAAGGAGCCTGCTCCGAACTTCCGCAACAACCCTCTACCAGACCACAAGGGGGGAGGTGTTCATATGATTGAAATAGAAGATAATTGGGACCCCAAAGGATCAATCGGTTTGATCACGGAAGGTGACGATCCAAAGAAACCAACAGTCACTCTTAATCTGATTGTAGTCCAAATTCAGCCTTCTGAAGATGCTGAGGTGAACATGTCCATACCGCTTGAGTTTGAAGCACCAGCCTCTGCAAAGACGCCAACACCAATCGAGGTCGAGTTTGGGTCCCCAAAGGCGCCTGAGCCCTTTGAAGTTGATGTATTACCTTCCAAAGTGAGGGTGCCTATTCCAGTAGCAATGACAGCCGTAACACCATTCCACACAAAAGCCATACCATGGGACTACACAGCCGAGGCAAGAAGAAAGGGAAAAGCCAAATTCGGGGAAACAGTTGCAGCGCAGGGTATGACAAGAACCGGCAGGGTTTATACCCTAGAACACTTGGCTGAGTCAAGTAAACAGACCTCTGATCGACAAGCCATCATTGAAACTGGACCCGATGATCTCTGGAGAAAGATACAAGCCAAGGAATACTCGGTCATTGACCAGCTGAACAAAACACCGGCACATATCTCTATCCTGGCTTTACTACAAAGTTCTGATGCACACAAGAATGCCTTGTTGAAGGTATTAAGTGAGGCGTATGTACCAAGCAACATCACTGGAGGAGAAATGGCAAACATGGTAGGCCAAGTGTTGGAGAGTCACAAAATCACCTTCTACGAGGATGAGCTGCCACCGGAAGGATTGAGTCATAACAAGGCATTGCACATCATTGTGCAGTGCGAAGATTATTTTATCACCCGGATCCTGGTCGATGGGGGGTCCACTCTCAACATTTGTCCTCTGGTAACACTCAGGACATTGGGAAAAAGGCTGCATGAAATCAAGGATGGGGCCATCAACGTTAGAGCTTTCGACAGTTCTCGAAGGTCCACTATTGGGGAAATTAGCATACGTTTGCAAATGGGGCCCACTTTGTTTGATGTTGATTTTCAAGTGATAGACGTGCCGGCATCTTACAATCTACTGTTGGGACGACCATGGATTCATGCCGCCGGGGCTGTGGCATCAACACTACATCAGGCAGTGAAATTTGAATGGAATCACCAGGAGGTGATCATTCATGATGACGGTAGCAACCCCATATATAGCCGCCAGACCATTCCACCAATTGGAGGAAGAAGAAGATTAGGTGGGGAACTTACCACCACATCGAGCGAGTCAACGCCGTCGATAAAGATAAATGGTGGGACAACAAAATTGAAAGCATACTGAATTGGAGCGGGTATGAACCTGGCAAGGGACTTGGCAAGAACCTCCAAGGAATCGCTAAGCCCATCAAGCTCAAGAAGCATGGCACCACCTTCGGACTGGGGTACGAGTATACTTGGGAAGAATTCAAGGACTGGTCGCCACCCTGCCGCGGCCCTTACTATCCATTGGAGCAGCCGATACCTCGTCTGGAACAGACCTTTCAACCAGCCGAAGTCATCTATGGGTCGGAAGAAGAGGAAGCATTAGCAGCAATGAGGAATTTGTTCCTAGAAGAGGATGATATGGATTGCTGTGTCATTTTTGAGGAGGAGGGGGAGGAAGGCCCTTCCATACAAGCTGTAAGCAGATAAGCACGCCTCAACAACTGGACTGTTAGAACCACCAGAGCCCGGTATGCCTCAGGGTAGCAAGGCTGAACAAAGCACCACGCACTATTCTGTTTTACTAGTTTATTTTTCCTTCGCATTTTTACTTTTCAAGAAAGAGCTCCAATGTTCAAAACACTTATGGAATTTATTAAAGTATTTCAATTTTTCTTACACATCTCACTCTTATTATTTTCTCTCATTACTTTACTCAAACAGCATTACTATTACTTATCTTGATGAACCAATGACTGTGACATGCAACGAGACAACGCAACAAACGGACATAGACTCAGAGGAAGGTGATATACCGGAAGAAATTGTTAAAGAAGTTGAGAATAGACCTAAGTGCAACCTGGACGAGACTGAGATCGTCAATCTGGGAGATGCAGAAAACATCAAAGAAATGTGAATCAGTGTTTATTTGTCACCATCAGAAAAGGAAGAGTATACGAAATTTCTAAGGGAATATGAGGACATATTCACATGGTCATATGACTGGTCTAAGCACATCCATTGTGGCTCACAAATTACCGACTGATCCGGCCTGTTCGCCAGTAAAATAGAAGCTCAGAAAGTTCAAGCCAGACATGAGTATGAAAATCAAGGAAGAAGTCACTAAGCAGGTCAAAGCTAAGGTTCTCAGGGTAGTGGAGTATCCGACATGGTTAGCCAATATAGTGCCGGTACCGAAGAAGGACGGGAAGGTCAGAGTCTGTGTCGACTACCGGGATCTCAACCGGGCTAGTCCAAAAGACGACTTCCCCTTGCCGAATATACACATCTTGATTGACAACTGCGCCAAGCACGAGTTGCAGTCAGTCGTTGATTGTTTTGCTGGATACCATCAGATATGGATGGATGAAGAGGATGCTTAGAAAACAGCTTTCATTACACCGTGGGGGATGTATTACTACAAAATGATGCTGTTTGGGTTAAAAAATGCAGGGGCCACCTACATGAGGGCCATGACCACCATTTTTCATAACATGATACACAAGGAGATCGAAGTATATGTAGACGACATCATCATCAAATCCAAGAAAGCAGCTGATCACATGGAAGATTTGAGGAAATTCTTCAATAGACTGAGAAGGTACAACATAAAGCTGAATCCCGCAAAGTGTGCATTTGGGGTTCCTACCGGAAAACTACTTGGGTTCATTGTGAGTCACCGAGGGATAGAATTGGATCCATCAAAGGTCAAAGCTATTCAAGAATTGCCGCCACCGAAGAGCAAGAAGGAGGTAATGAGCTTCTTGGGGAGACTTAACTACATCAGCCGGTTCATAGCACAATCTACTCTCATATGTGAGCCAATCTTCAAGATGCTAAAGAAGGACGCCGCTACCAAATGGACTGTCGACTGCCAAAAAGCCTTTGACAGAATTAAGGAGTACCTGTCAACGCCACCAGTTTTGGTTCCGCCCGAGCAAGGTAGACCCCTGTTACTCTACCTTGCGGTGCTAGATGGAGCGTTTGGTTGTGTTCTGGGGCAGCATGATGAAACGGGGAGAAAAGAGCAGGCTATCTATTATCTCAACAAGAAGTTCACCCCGTACGAAGCCCGGTATTCTCTATTGGAATGCACCTGTTGTGCTCTGACTTGGGTAGCCTAGAAGTTGAGGCACTATTTCTGTGCTTACACCACGTATCTCATATCAAGAATGGACCCATTAAAGTACATCTTTCAGAAGCCCATGCCCACTGGCAAGCTAGCCAAGTGGCAAATCCTGCTGAGTGAATTCGACATTGTCTACGTGACACAGAAAGCAATCAAAGGACAGGCCTTAGCAGATCACCTCGCTGAGAACCCTGTGGATGGAGAATACGAGCCTCTGAAGACGTATTTTCATGATAAGGAGGTATCATTTGTAGGAGAAGACATTGCAGAATCCTATGATGGCTGGAGGATATTTTTAGATGGAGCAGCAAATTTCAAAAGAGTTGGCATAGGGGAAGTCCTAGTATCAGAAACCGGCCAGCATTATCCGGTATCCGCCAGCTCAGGTTCCCATGCACCAACAATATGGCCGAGTACGAAGCTTGCATCTTAGGGCTCAAGATGGCCATTAACATGAACGTCCAAGAGTTGCTAGTGATTGGAGATTCAGATTTACTTATACATCAGGTCCGAGAAGAATGGGCAACCAAGAACTCCAAGATACTCCCGTATTTGCATCATGTACAGGAGTTGAGGAAGAGGTTCACAAAGACAGAGTTCCGGCATGTTCCCAGAGTCCAAAATGAGTTTGTCGATGCATTGGCTACCCTATCATCTATGATTCAGCATCCAGATAAGAATTTCATAGACCCTATTCTAGTAAAGATTCATAATCAGCCAGCGTACTGTGCTCATGTCGAGGAAGAAGCAGACGAAAAGCCTTGGTTTCATGACATCAAGGGATACTTAGCCAGAGAAGAATATCCGGAGCTTGCAAATGCTACGCAGAAGCGCACACTGCGAAGATTGTCCAACAATTTCTTCCACAGTGGGGGAATCCTGTATAGGAGATCTCCGGATTTGGGTTTGCTAAGGTCCGTTGACGCGAAGGAAGCATCTAAACTGCTAGAGGAGATTCATGCCGGGACCTGTGGTCCGCATATGAACGGTTTTGTCTTAGCCAAGAAGATACTCCGGGCAGGTTATTTTTGGATGACCATGGAGACGGACTGCATCCAGTATGTTCGAAAGTGCCACCGCTGTCAGATCCATGCAGATATGATAAAAGTGCCTCCAAATGAGCTTAATGCAACAAGCTCGCCATGGTTGTTCGCCGCCTGGGGAATGGATGTTATTCGACCGATCGAACCTGCCGCATCAAACGGGTACAGGTTTATCCTAGTAGCAATTGATTATTTCACCAAATGGGTTGAAGCAGCATCTTACAGAGCAGTGACTAAGAAAGTCGTGGCAGACTTCGTCCGTGACCGTATCATTTGTCGATTTGGGATCCCAGAATCAATCATTACTGAAAATGGCTCCAACCTCAACAGTGATTTGATGAAGCCATGTGCGAAACCTTCAAGATCAAACACAAGAATTCCACAGCTTACAGGCCTCAGATGAACGGAGCAGTAGAAGCCGCTAACAAGAACATCAAGAAGATACTGAGAAAGATGGTAGAAAAGCATAAGCAGTGGCATGAGAAGCTATCATTTGCTTTGTTAGGGTATCGCACCACAGTCCGCACATCAACTGGTGCAACTCCCTATATGTTGGTTTATGGTACAGAGGCGGTCATTCCCGCCGAGATAGAAATTCCCTCCCTAAGAATCATACAGGAAGCAGAGATCAATGATTCAGAATGAGTGGAGAGTCGTTACGAACAGCTAGCCCTCATAGATGGTAAAAGAATGAATGCAGTTGCCATGGTCAACTTTATCAGAACATAATGTCCCGAGCTTTCAACAAGAGAGTCAGACCAAGACGGTTCACACCAGGACAGCTGGTGTTAAAGAAGATTTTTCCACATCAAGATGAAGCCAAAGGGAAGTTCTCTCCCAACTAGCAGGGCCCATACATGGTTCATCGGGTTCTAACAGGAGGAGCCCTCATACTTGCAGAAATGGACGGAGAAGTTTAGCTAAAACCAATCAACTCAGACGCAGTCAAATGATAATATGTGTAACCATTTATGATTTCCTTATGTAATTTGAACTACGTCTGACCTGATTCCCGTTTAAGAGGGGATACGTAGGCAGCCTTATGGTTTCGGTCACAATTCAATAAAATTTTCATTTTCCCCTGTAATTGGAAACTGGGGCAGAATTTTGAGGTGGACCCTCAAAATTCCGAAGTAACTTCAGCCGATCATCGCAAGCAACCGTCAAGAAGCAGCAACCCGGTAAACTGGGGCAGAATTTTAAGGAGGACCCTCAAAATTCTGCAGTAGGAGAGGTCGCAATGTCTTGAACCACGTCACGGCCATTGGTTCATCTAAAAACTATTTCTTAAATATATATACATATGTCATATCTTTAACAAACTCATGCATGTTTATTATCAAAATTGCTTTGTTTAACAACGCTACCCCAAGGGTACCTACAGTATCACCAAAAACAGAGCCGAGCCGATCAAGCGAAGTCAGCAGGAACACGAGCTAACCTTTTCCCTTTACAAAACTCACGATTTTCCTTTAGGTGCAGGCAACCAAGTCATAAATCATCGAATACATTTATACACTCACACTTTTAAGGAATACAACTATCGAAATTATCGCCTCACAACCGCTATCCGAATACTATGTCCCCAGCAGCCATAATCGGCAACCAGCTATCAGCTATCAGCTAAGAAATCTTTATTACTATTCGTCTCTCGTCTTCTGCATAAGGCTACTAATCTACCTTCCGAGACTAAGCTCTGTCTCCATTATTGCATAAGGCTACTCTGCCTTCCGAGGTTAAGCTCTACCTCCATTTTCATTTTGCATTGCACAAGGCTACTATTCTGCCTTCCGAGACTAAGCTCTGTCTCCATTATTGCATAAGGCTACTATTCTGCCTTCCGAGGTTAAGCTCTACCTCCATTTGCATTTTGCATTGCATAAGGCTACTATTCTGCCTTCCGAGACTAAGCTATGTCTCCATTATTGCATAAGGCTACTATTCTGCCTTTCGAGGTTAAGCTCTACCTCTATTTGTATTTTGCATTTCATAAGGCTACTATTCTGCCTTCCGAGACTAAGCTCTGTATCCATTATTGCATAAGACTACTATTCCGCCTTCCGAGGTTAAGCGCTACCTCCATTTGCATTTTGCATTGCATAAGGCTACTATTCTGCCTTCCCAGGTTAAGCTCTACCTCTATTTGCATTTTTGCATTGCATAAGGCTACTATTCTGCCTTCCGAGGTTAAGCTCTACCTCCATTTGCATGGCTGAAATATCGCCACCTCATTTAAATCCTGCATCAGTTGAAAGATCGCCATTTTATCTATATTTTTTGCACGGCTGAAATATCGCCACCTCATTTAAATCCTGCATCGGCTGAAAGATCGCCATTTTATCCATATTTTTTGCACAGCTGAAATATCACCACCTCATGTAAATCATGCATCGGCTGAAATACCGCCATTTTTTATTTATACGCCTTGCATCGGCTGAAAGATCGCCATTTTATCTATATTTTTTGCACGGCTGAAATATCACCACCTCATGTAAATCATGCATCGGCTAAAAATGGGGTAGGGTCACTCATGTTATGCATATGGGGTAGATATCATGTTTTAGGTCTTTACTTCTGCAATCACAACCTTTTCGTTTATGTATCTGCATATAGAGATCCTGCCTATAAGTTGTTTCATTACTGCATATAGAGATCCTGCCTATAAGTTGTTTCATTACTGCATATAGAAATCCTGCCTATAAGTTATGCATTTCGTTAGAAATCATGTATATAAGTTTCTGCATTCCTACATTAGAGACCATGTCTATAAGTTTCTACATTCTCACATTAGAGACCATGCCTATAAGTGTCTGCATTTCCGCATATAGAAGTCATGCCTATAAGTTTCTGCACTTCTGCATATGCATAAGTCACTAGGCAAACAATCTGTGGGTTAAAGAATAGTCAATCGCATCCTAGATACCATGCTTATAGGATTCCTGCACTTACGTAACCGTTTTAAAAATCAGTAACGCTTAGAATTCATGCCTATCGGAGCAATCGTTTAATTTTGATTCATCCGCAAGTCTAAAATCAGTAATAATGTCGTTTAGTATTTGCAGAATTGGTTTATTTCTAAAAACAGTAATCCTTCCTTAAAATCACTATGCTTTACCTTGTTAGATATCATGCCTATTGGTCTCACCTAGGCAAAACATTAGGTAACTAATTAACTATACCAGTCTTTAATAATTTTAACCAGCAGGCAGGCCTAATTTGGACGTCTTATCTGAAAATATGTGATAAATCAGCCACCCCTTTAACGTTTATGTTTAATTAAGGACCTAAGCAGTACCTGTAAGTCATGCTAAACAATTCGTTGCTTTGAATGAGGAGGCCTATTTGAGCCTTTAACTGTTATGTGTTTCCCCTTTTACTGCTTTTATGTGTTTTATTTGTCGCACTAGACTTTTGTCCTTTTAAAACTCTGAAAAGCCAATCTCCCTTCCCTTTAGGATTAGTAGTCCCAACTGCCTCCGGGACTGATAGGATTGGGGCGGGTAATAGCATGCAATAAGTAACGAGACCATTCCGCAATTTAATACCTTAACGGGGTGGGTAAGGGTAGACATGGATATGATGACCACGCGATAGCACCACGTGTATTAATGGTTACCGGGTGTTGTGTGGGGTGATCCATGTTATGTATAAACCTAGGACCCCCTCCCTCTTTTTTGTTTACTTTCTTTTCTTTGCAGAACTTTTTTTTAGAAAATCTGTTCATTTTTCAGTTCTTTAAACTTCTTTTTACTTCAATCACTAAAAAATCTCTTTTAATTATTTGATTTCCAGCACTGTTTCTTCTCCAAACCTCCGCCTCTTTTATTCCTTTTGTTTGATTATTTGTACCAATTATTTGACCCCCTTTTCCTGCACTTGTATATCCCTTAAATAATTATGAAATCGCCTATCTCCGAACTTCAGCATGTTTATTTAACTTTTATACTTCCCTTATTTGCAAGCGTTATGTGAAAGTTGTCTTGTATGTTTACTTGTTGTTTATATTTAAAGTCACAATTATAGCATGGCTGGGAACCACACTAGTGGATCTTGGGGGCTGCCTAACACCTTCCCCGCGAGATAATTTCAAGCCCTTACCCATTCTATGGTTCTTTTTTTATTTTTATTCGCAGTGTCCTAATGCACTCAATCATTAGGTGGCGACTCTTCTAAATTGCAAACCCGATTCCCAAAAGGAAAAGAGTTGTCCGCCCAAATGTCATAAACCCGATTTCGCGAGAAAAAGGGGGCATCGACACACATTTCCGCAATATGGCCACCGCTGACCGCAGAAAATGGAGAGCTCTCAGCGGTCCAACTTCAGACCGTGCCAAATTCTTCTAGCTTTGTCCTGCACTGCATCACACATTCCTACACATATCTCAAAACCAGTTAGTCAAAAACAAATCCTACACTAAGAAGAAAATCAGAAAGAAGAGAAATACATGGGTTGCCTCCCAAGAAGCGCCTGATTTAACGTCGCGGCACGATGCATGTTACCATCAATCATTTGAGATGTATCACTGCCACCACGTGGCTGTCATCAAACGATGCCAAAACGTGATCGGCGCCAACCCTATACCACTATAGAATGGCAGGAGCGATCGACGCAGCTTTTACCCGAGGGGTCTGGATCGATTTCCACAGAGAGCTTAGATAGGTTTGGAATTGGGTTCCTATCTAATCTAGCAATGTGCGATGTTCTTGTTTGCACTTCCAATCATTCTTTGTTTGGTTACTATTCTACTTTAATACTAATGAAGTAGGAAAATAAGCTAAGTATGATATTTATTTTTATGGCTTTCTTAATTGGTAAAAAGGCACTAGGGAAGTGACTTACACCTAGGTGAATATCTACCGTTGTCTAAAACATAGGGCAAATTTGTTATAATTGGGATCATGATATAGCCATTACACATAACTACTCACTCTATATCTCTCGGTAGTTTGAGTGACTTTTCCCTAATTGGCTTTCTCAAGCCCAATTGGGTGTTCAAACAATGCAAGCAAAATTGGCTCAAGTCGGGTATTACTATCTCTAGGTTTAACCCTTTAATTGGGTCTATCAAGCTCTTGAATGCACCCCAATTCCTTGTTAGCCTGAATTTCCTAGACTTAGTCTCTCTTTCTCAAGAAGAGCCTAAATCAAAAAGGCACAAATCAGTATTTGCAACCACCAATTCAGCATTTAAAGAAATAATCAAGCAAAATATCATTCACCCATAAATATTTAAGCCCTAAAATTGATGACCCATTAAATGCTCATACTAGGGTTGAGCTACAACCCTAGCCAATGGGTTTAGCTACTCATAATTAAAGAAGAAATCAAAGATTTATATGAAATATAACCCATAAAAAGTAATTACAATAGAAGAATCTAAGATTAATGGTTAATCAAGCTCTAAAATTACTCAAAAGAGCAAAAGGGTGTTGTTCACGTGTTCCTCTAACAACCGATGACTTAAAAATCTAAAAAGAACTATTTATACACAGCTAAATTTTCCGGACAAAACTACCCCTACGGAGATTCCGCTGACAGTGGAAAATGGATTGCCTCAGCGTTATGACTACCGCGGCCGTGCAAAAGCAAGCACGAACCGCAGTTCTCCTCTTCTGAGTTGGTTCTGAACTTGAATCTGGTGGGAGTGGAAAAATGCCCGCCTCAGCGTTCCTTCAACCGCGGCCGCGAAATATGATCTCGGACCGCGCCTTTCAATTTGAGCTCCCAACTAATGTTCTCTAATTCTTCATTCCTCTGAGGGTGACAACTGGACCGCGGCCGCGTCAAATAATACCGCTACCGCGCAATTTCATCGCGGGCAGCGGTGACTGTCAAGCTCAAAATATGACTCTCTGAACCTTGCCACCGCTGAGAGCGTAATTAGGACCGCCTCAGGGGTGGACCCTCCGCGTCCGCATCTGTTTCTTCGTTGTTAGCGCCCTGTTGACTCAGCTTTGAACTTGTGCTGGTTTCACTCCTTTATGAGATGGTTTTAACTTTCTTGTCTCTTTTTGTCCAAACACTACGAACAAGCACAATAAGTTAGCTTTCGGGAATACTTGTACACACTTCTAATCCAAAACCTAAGCAAAAAGGAGCCTAAAATAGGCTAGAATCCCTAGTTATCAGTTGTGATACAACCCTAGTGTGTAAACCTTATGTGTATTCAATTTAACGCTTGTTTATGATTGGGTGTTTGTTATTTAGCCATGTTCATGCTTTAATTTTAGAATTAATGGTTGCAAATGTTGGTTCATACCTTTTTGACTTGGTCTTTACTTGAGAAAGAGGGACCTAGTCTAGAAAACTTGGCTAACAAGAAATTGAGCTAGTTAAGGATTTGACTAGCCTAATTAAAGAGTTCGAACTAGAGATAGGGAAAACCTGACTTGATCTCATATCAACTATCTAGCTTGATACCCATTTGGTCTTGAGAAAGCCAAATTTGGCAAAATCACTCTATGACCGAGAGGTATTGAGTGGCTAACGTAGAGTTGAGAGCAATAATACACTCTGATCACTAAAACGAGTGTTAACATACTTTATCCATTAGGCGAAGACCTAGGCGAAGGTTACATCCCTAGGCTTTTTACCTATTTGAAAACAACCAAAAACAATTAGTCAAATTCTAGTTTCATTTCTCTAATTGAGCATTGATAGTGTAGTTTATAGAAGTAATTTGCAACACAAACTTGTTTGGGAGTGTATTTAAGTTTTTTCGTCTTCACGCATCAAGTATACACTCTAACACCCATTGTTAGATCCCTGAGGAAAGCGACCCCAACTCATAGTTGGGTACTATACTTCCAATGACCTCTTCCACTCATTGTTGAGTGTGGATTGGGAATGGATCAGTTTTTGGCGTCGTTGCCGGGGATCGAACCCGGGTCACCTACGTGACAGTCAAAAATACTCACCACTATACTACAACGACCATGGGTCGCTCAACTATTCAAGAAGTTCATTCAAATGATGAAGAGTCTTTCAATCAATGTGCCATTGGTAGAAGCTTTGGAACAAATGCATGGTTATGCAAAGATTATGAAAGATTGTGTGACAAAGAAGCGGTCGATGACCACTATCAAAGTCACTCATCAAGTGAGTGCAATTATTCACTCAATAGCTCCTAAGTTGGAGGATCCCGGTGCTTTCGCGATTCCTTGTACCATTAGAAGTAACGAGTTTGCAAAAGATCTTTATGATCACGGGGCAAGTATAAATTTGATGCGCTATTCGGTTTTCAAAACTTTGGGGATTGGCAACCAAGACCCACTTCTATGAGATTGCAAATGGCCGATCGTACCATGAAAAGGCCGTTGGTTGTGATTGAGGATGTTTTGGTCCGGGTTAATAAATTCATTCTTCTGGTGGAATTTGTCATTCTAGATTGTGAGGTTGATTATGAAGGGCTAATTATTCTTGGGAGACCTTTCCATGCTACGGGTAAGGCTCTTTGTGATGTTGACACCAGAGAACTTACTTTCCGGGTTGGTGATGAAAAAATGGTATTCCATGTGTGTAAGTCCATACGGCAACCAAATAGCAATGAGGTGTGTTCTTTTGTGGATTTGGTGACCGATGTCGTTGTTGATGATACAAGTGCTACTATTAATGTTGGTGATATGTTGGAGGCCGTCTTGCTCAACTTTGATGATGACGAGATGGATGGTTTTATGGAATGTGTGAACTCTTCGCAAGGAATGGGGTCGTACAACAATGCACCCGGTAAATTGTCCTTGGATCTTGAAAATAGGAAGACTCCTCCTACAAAGCCTTTGATTGAAGAGCCACCTACCTTGGAGTTGATGTCATTGCTTCCACATCTTCGGTATGAATTTCTTGGCCCTTGTTCTGCTTTACCGATTATTCTTTCCTCTTGTTTGACTAACGTGCATGTAGAGTCCACATTGGTGGTGTTACAAAAGAGGAAGAAGGCTATTGGGTGGACCTTGGCGGATATTCTGGATATAAGCCCCGCCTCTTGTATGCATAAGATCAAGTTGGAGAATGATGCTAAACCATCTATTAAACATCAAAGAAGACTCAATGAGGCTACGCAAGAAGTTGCCAAGAAGGAGATTATCAAATGGTTGGATGCCGGGGTTGTTTACCCCACCTCCGATAGTTCATGGACTTCTCCGGTTCAATGTATCCCAAAGAAGAGGGGGCATGACAAGAATGAATTGATACCTCACGGTGATCGGTTGGAGGGTATGTATGGATTATCGAAAGCTCAACAAAGTAACAAGGAAGGATCATGTCCCCAAATTCTCGTTTTTCCGGAAGATTAGTAGAAAACAACCTTTACATGTCCCTATGGTACTTTTGCTTTCAAACAGATGCCATTTGGTTTGTTAAATGCACCGGTAACTTTTCAACGGTGTATGATGGCTATTTTCACGGACATGGTGGAGGACTACCTTGAATTCTTCATGGATGACTTCTCGGTGGTTGGGGATTCTTTTGATGATTGTCTTGCAAATTGGACAAAGTGTTGGCTAGATATGAAGCAACTAACTTGGTACTCAATTGGAGAAATTCCATTTCATGGTTAAGGAAGGAATTTTCCTTGGCCATAAAATCTCAAGAAACGGAACTGAAGTTGACAAGGCAAAGATTGAGGTGATTTCTAAGCTTCCATCCCCCAACTTCGGTGAATGGTGTGCGGAGTTTCCTAGGCCATGTGGGTTTTTACCAGCGCTTTATCAAAGATTTCTCTAAAGTGGTGACCCCGTTGTGTAAGCTCCTTGAGAAGGAAGCAAAGTTCAGTTTCAATGATGGCTGCATGAAAGCATTTGAATTGTTGAAGTTCAAGTTGACAACCACTCCTATTATTACCGCTCCAAATTGAAGTGTCCCTTTTGAACTCATATGTGATGCAAGTGATGTAGCGGTTGGGGCTGTTTTGGGGCAACGTACCAACAAAATCTTCCATCTGGTCTACTAAGCTAGTAAGACCATGAATAGTGCCCAAGTCAACTATACCGTTACGGAGAAAGAACCCCTTGCTATTGTCTTTGCAATTGAGAAGTTCTGCCCGTACTTGATGGGTGCAAAAATAATTTTCCACACGGATCATGCGGCGCTTCGTTATCTTATGAGCAAAAAGGATTCCAAAGCTCGGTTGATGATATGGGTACTTTTGTTACAAGAATTTGATATTGACATCCAAGATAGAAAAGGTAGTGAAAACCAAGTGGCGGACCACTTGTCTCGTTTGGAGGAGGAGGGGAGGCCGTATGATAGCCTTGAAATCAATGACTCATTCCCTGATGAAAAACTTTTGGTAATGTCAATTAAAGAGGTGCCATGGCTCGTGGACTTGGCAAATTTTCTTGTGTGTGTAATCATTCCGGATGAGTTCTTTTCAAGCAAAGGAAGAAGCTCAAAAGATGACAATTATTATTTGGATTAACCATACCTTTTTCGGATTTGTACGGATGGGGTGATTAGGAGGTGTGTACCGGAAGAAGAGGAAGGTGATATTCGTGGGGATTGTCATTCTTCACCATATGATGGTCATCATGGTGGAGTGAGAACGGCGGGAAAGTGCTTAGTTGTAGTTTCTATTGGCCTACTCTTTACAAGGATGCTAGTGATTTGGTGAAAAGATGTGATGAATGTCAACGGGCTAGTGGAATCTCAAACAAAAATGAAATGCCTCTCACAACCATCTTGGAGATTCATATTTTCGATGTTTGGGGCATTAACTTCATGGGACCTTTTTTGAGTTCTTGTGGAAACACCTACATCTTAGTCACGATGGATTATGTGTCCAAATGGGTTGAGGTTGTCGCTTTACCCAACAATGAGGCGAGAAGTGTAGTGGCCTTTTTGAAGAAGAATATTTTCACTAGATTTGTTACTTCACGTGCAATCATAAGCGATGGGGGGGTCATACTTTTGCAACAAATCTTTTGACACTATACTTAGAAAGTATGGTGTTACTCACAAGGTCATGACTCCCTATCACCCACAAGCTAGTGGGCAAGTGGAAGTCTCCAATCGGGAGATAAAGAGCATATTGTCTAAATCGGTGAATGCTAATCAGACGGATTGGTCCAAGAAGGTAGATGATGTGTTATGGGCTTAGCGAACGGCTTACAAAATACCTATCGAAATGTCTCCATACTGGTTGGTGTTCGGAAAAGCTTTTCATCTTCCGGTAGAACTAGAGCACAAGGCAACGTGGGCTCTATTGAAGTAGAATCTTGATTGGGATGTAGCCGGTAACTTGCGGGTTACACAATTGAATGAGTTGGATGAATTCAGGTATCATGATTATGCGAGTTCGTCCTTGTATAAAGAAAAGATGAAATATCTACAAATACATTTGTAACAAAGAGTTCAAGGTGGTCGATCTTGTATTGTTGTTTAACTCAAGGTTGAGAATGTTTCCCGGTAAGCTAAAGTCCAAGTGGAGTGGTCCATTTGAAATTGTTGGTGTGACACCTTTCGGTGCATTATACTTGAAGAACAAAAACAATGAGGTATTCCGAGTCAATGGTCATCGGGTGAAGCACTACTTGGGAAATATAGCCACGTGGTGGCAGTCATCTACTTTGCTTGAGGGTATTTTGCGTAGTGTTGCGACGTTATATCAAGCGCTTCTTGGGAGGCAACCCATGTTCTTTTCCTTTTTCTTTTATAATTAGGTGTTATTTGTGTTCTAACTCAATTTGAAGTGTGCTACAGGGTTGAGTGTGACTTGCAAGAAAGGTGGACAAGAATACGGCTAAGTGTTGAAAAGTTCTGTGGACCGCACCTTATTTGTGGGGACCGCACATTTGTGTGTGCTATAGCAGGAGGCATTCGCGGCTGCACATTTCTCATGCGGACCGCACAATTGGAAGTTTGCGAAAGTGTAAAAATGTTAACTCTCTGAAGTTTGAGCCTGTCAGTGTGAAGGCTGATGTGTGAACGCAAGAGGAAATCTGCGGCCGCACCCGAAAATGGGCTGACCGCACATTGAGATCAGAGACATTTGACCAAGTGACAGAGTACGGACAGCACATGGAATTGTCCTGCCGCACTCAGCCCTTTTTCCTCCTAACTCTCTTAGTACAAATAGGATTTATGGAGATTATTTTACACTTTTCCCTATCCTAGCAAATCATTGTTACTCTGCAACTTCCTTGAAGAGATTTTCATTGTCCCACGCACAACCACATGTGTTTATACGCCCAGGGCACTCACTCTATCTGGTATGCTTCAGTTCATGTTAATTTTTTGTGTTAGTTTAAATTTTTAATTTTTAGTTTCTTTTTAGGCCATCTTATTAGAGTTCATCCATGTATCCATGTGGAGTATATCGAACAGGGTAATTGATAAAACAAGCTCTAATGGGATTGGGTTAGTCCAATTTCATGTTTACACCATGTTGCCATGTCTATCTGAGTGAGTAATTCAATAATCTAAGTAGAAAAGTTGACTGTACGTAGTTTTTGAAATCTTCGGCCGCACATGAATTTGTGCGATCCGTAGATTAGGAGTTTAGAGGCAACTTAGTGAAGCAGTGCATCTGTGGCCGCACTTAAAATGTGTGGACCGTAGATTTCTCTTGCGGGCGCAAAACGGTCATCGCACTGTCTTTAGAGAGGCTATTGAGCCTCTAAACTTTGAATGTATGAAGTGCAGCCGCACATGCATCTGTGCAGACCGCACTTCCTTTTTGCGATCGCACATCAAAATTTGGCGGACCGCAGTTCCATTCTTCGGCCGCACATAAAAAATGTGCGGACCGCAGAACCCAATTCCTACACCCTATTGTTTTGTTATCACCCCCACTATGTCCACAATGTATCTCCCATTCCTACATAAGTCGTGAATGTGTTTAATGATGACTTGCAACTAACAATCTTCTTTTATTTGATATAGACAATGGTTCGATTGCGAGGCCACAGCGAAATGACAAAAGAAAGAGGTGAACCTTCTAGTGGCAGAGTTAGAGGTAACTTGCCCCTTGGCCAGCCCAAAACAATTAGGAAGAAGTCCACAGCCGACAGAGGGAGAGGTATAGACCTATCAGAGTCTAGTTCCTATGTCCTGTCTAGGGAAGCTTCAGAGGGCAACTCGGCCTCTGTTCAGGAGGAGCAGACAGCCATACAGTCTATGCCACAGGGGCAATTCCAGCTCAGGGATGAGACCTCTTCATCTCACAGCACTTTCGAGGGGTCGAAAATGTTACACCACATGTTTTCGTACGTGAAAGTATGCCATAAGAAAATTGATGAAAGCTCGGAAATGAGATGTTACATTCCGCATTTTCGTATGTTAAAGTTTCGTCGTAAGTTAATCGACGTAAGTTCGGGAATGAGATTATTTTTGGATTATAAGTATTACGCTATTTCAAACAAGTGATAAGTAAACTCGTGAAGGTAAGAGGGTAAGCAACTCGAAGAAGATGAGTTTTGTCGAAATTTGACATTTTGAGATAAAATACGATCCAAGCTGTAATACCCGGTATTTATGAACTAGTTCCATACAAGGTACCACATGACCATGATAGTTAGATATATAAAGTGTGTTAAAAGTGAGTAGTGTTTAAGCAATTTGAGATAATTCTTAATTATGTTGGTAAGGGATTAATTATTAATTTTAGTGGGAAATTAGCCAATTAATTAGAGATTAGTGGGTAAATCTTTGGTGAAAATAACCCCCAATGTGGCAGTAGGGAACCACCCCCAAACAATGATTCTTGGTTAAGTGGATCGGTGGCATTTGGAGGATTTTTGTGGCTAACTCATCACCTTAGTGGGACCCACATATACTAAGGTAAAAGACATCTCAAAAATTCAAAGAGAGACATATCCAATATTCATAGCAAAATAAAATGCTTCAGAAAACTCATACAAGTGATAGCAACGTGATTGCTACAAAATTCATACAAGATCACTTAGCAACGTGAGAAATGCGATTCTAAGGGAGTACGGTGCAATCTTTCTCAAGAATATCATACGAATTTTTCCCTACTCCGATCCGCCTTTACGTGTTTTGTCGCAATTGACGTGTGTTAGAGGGATTGTCAAGAGAATCGGCTCGGGTATGTTAAGGCTATCCCTTCTTTCTTTTTGGCATGATCCATACGGTACAAACAAAACGAGAAAATGCACCACTTCCATAAATGACTCTATTCATAGAAATACTAGAGGTTCCTATGTTCTTGATTCCCCATGTGTCTTATTATTCTATCGTCTGTTCATGGGTATCAGAAAATACGTAAGCTGATAAAGGTTATTTCACGATGTTAATCAAAGGCATAATGGTCTTATGACGTTCCGAGATATTTTATTGACGTACTTCTCTTGCATTGCATTTATTTATACATGTACATTGACCCATGAGCATATGGCGTTATATATATGGGGTATAAGGGAAGGTTATAGCGTTATAGACGCACCACCACTTAATCAGCTGGTATACGTTGATGATTTTGCCAACAGTGGCCGAGATGATATGATGGGATGCCATCAAAGGCCTGATGATGTTATGTACGCATATACCTATGCATCATATGACATTTATACGCATATGCATGACATTATAAATATTAAATGATTCACAGAGCTATTCAGACTTAAATGTTGAGTCTTTTACTCCATGTTTTTCTCATGTCTATTATTTATTGATTTGCATTCCTTACATACTCGGTACATTATTTGTACTAACGTCCTTTTTTCCTGGGGACGATGAGTTTCATGCCCGCAGATCCTGATAGACAGGTCGAGAGTCCTCTAAGTATGCTATCAGCTCAGCGGAAGGTGTTGGTGCACTCTATTTGCTCCGGAATTGCTTATTGGGTTAGTATGATTTGGACGTGTATTGATTAGTATAGCGGGTCCCTATCCCGACCTTTATGGTATTGATATACTCTTAGAGGCTTGTAGACATATGTAATGTATATGAAAGATTGTATGGCCTTTTCGGCCTATGTTCAGTGTACGAGTGATTATTTCGGCCTTATAGACCCGTATGTCATATGTATAAGTTTGTATTACATGTTGGGCCATCCTATGTCGAGTGTTCCCTCATGTTTCATTCTAGTTATGTCACAACAGCCTTCCGTTTCATTTACCTATGATAGTATGATAAGAAAGATACGTTACGTTGGTACTCGGTTGATTAAAGTATTGGGTGCCCATCGCGGCCCATCGGTTTGGGTTGCGACAGGAAAGTGCTAGCTAGACCTCTAAGCCAGCAGCTGCCCCAGACACCGATGTGCTGTCTGTATAGGATGTCCCTGATGATGGTAGAGGGGGAGATGGTACTTCCACTGGTGTGGAGAGATCAAAGAAAAGGGGGATTTGGGAGGATAGGTTCGTCATCTTGGCTGACATTACTAATTTCTGTATGTGTTGGCCAGTGAGATCACTGACACTTGAGCGGCAGTTTCTATTGAAGGATTTGGAGACATACAACCCGGTAGTGTTGAGGCAGTTCAGAGAAAGAAAGGGTTGGATGTGGTTCATTGAGAGAGTTGAGGATGCCAAGGAGTACCTCGTCCGAGAGTTCTATGCAAATATTTCTGACATCAAGAAAGGGATGAAGGTGACTAAAGTACGCAACCTCAAGATGAGGTAGGATCCGCACACATTACACACGTACTTAGGATTTGAGGACTTAGAGTCGAAGGAGTATCTGGAGAAGTGTGCAATGAAAGAAGAAGTCCAACCTTGGCTAGCAGAGATTTTAGCACCACCAGGGCTACCACCACCATGGATTACTGCTGAGATTCCCCTCCACCGGAGCACTTTGAGTTTTGAGGCAAAGGGGTGGCAGACTTTTGTATGTAGCAGACATGACATGACCTGAGCTAGAATGAAACTCATCTACCTATTCCTCGGCTTGTTCTTGTGGCTTCTATCATGGCCGGGTACCCAATTAATATGGTTGTCGTGATGTTAGCCAACATTTCATTGGTAGCACAATAGTCTAGCTCGGCCTATCCTTATCACAACACTATCACAGGATACCTCACTGATGCAAAGGTGGAGTCGAGAACTTATGACACCAAGGTGAAGCCGAAGAAGCCATTTGATTGGTATTCATTGATGGATGCGACCAACCCGAAGAAGAGAGCTCAGCCTTCTACCAGCACAGGCTAGTCTGATGAGCCGGCAGTGGTAATTATTGAGACAGCTGACATTCCATCCACTTCTGCTGAGCCCCCTTCTGGTGCTGCTCCTACCACAGCCCCCAGGGCAACTCTTGCTCTAGCTCTGAGGCCAATGCCCATCCTACAGCTCCATTATCTTCTCTACGAGTCTCCCATACATTCTCGAGTCTCAACAACTGGATGCAGACAGCAACATCAAAGCTATCTAACTTATCTAGTACTGTTGCAGTGCAGCCATCTACACAGGCACCACAGGCCTCCTCTGCCCTGATGAGAATCTCAAGAATATTCTGGACAACCAGAAGATGATTATGGACACTCTGGTACAGCACGAGTCTATTATTGAGAGCAAAGAAGTGAAGAAGATAAGGAAGTCCCAGGCAAGCAAGAAGTCAGTTGACAAGCTCAAGAAGGAGGTCACTAGACTTGCGACAACTGAGGATCTACATTTTGATATGCTACTTGACCCCCACTAGTCAGCCCCAGATACATTGGCACCATCTGCACCGGTTGCACTAGCTGGCCAGTCTGAGGAGCCAGACCTTCCTGCCGACACTGCTGAGGCAGTGCGTGCGATGTTCACCACTCTATCTATGCCCATATTTGATGATGATGAGATACAGTTGGCTGACCCAATGGCAGATGATATTGCTGGGGACACTGAGATGTCCAAGGCTCCTTAGGGAGTTTTCTTCACCCTCTTTTCTTTCACTCTTATTTTATTAAGCATAACAATGCTTACTTTTATTCAGGGGGTAGATTTTATTTGATTTGACATTGATACATTTTGATACATTTGGACTGTAATAATTTGATGATTCTGTTCCTTTTCTCATTTGTAGTTTATTTATCTTTAGTAGTTGTTGTTCATTAGCTTCTTTATGTTTCTCTTTAGTTTATATTTTGTTAGTAGCTTCTTTTTATGTTTCTCGTAGTAAATTGTAATAAGCCTTTCATTTTCTTAATACCACAGTTCTTTCCAAAGGTAGTTTTTGTGTAAATCGGGTGACTCATCCCAATGATGGATGGTGTGACAACCTTCTTAAGGGAATGAGTCCGTTTTTGTATTTATGTAATAATAGTAGTAGTAATGAATAAAAGGCCTAATCGAGTCATTCACAAAAATGAGCTATTCATGCTTCAGTTGGTACCAACACATTTAACTACGTGTTTATGGTTTGAAACAAGGTTTTTGAAATAAAATAGCTCTAGTTGGTGACTTTGAGACTCTTGAGTTGACTTTGGTAATCATCGAGTGGTTAATTGGACCATAGTGATCTTTAACGGGATTATGGTCGTTGTAGGCTCTCGAATTTATCCTCTTTTATGGTCTAGTTGCGCGAGGGATGAGGTGATTTGTTGTTAGTCCAAGTACTCATGCATAAGGTCTAGAACTTTACCCGAATGTGCTGCAATGCGAAATCCTACGTTTGGCTTGGTTTGAGAAATGATTGTAGGCTTTCCTTTGCCCTTTTGAGCTTTCTGTTGCCAACCAATGTCGTTATCCCTAGTCAACCCCCTTTGAGCCTCTAGCTTGTGGAATAATTGGCTTAAAGAATAAGTTTGGTGGGAGATAAGGAATCTAATAGAGGTATCAAGGCACAGAAAGAGAAAAGAAATGATCTCTATGAAAAGAAAGGCAAGAAAGAAAAGAATTAAAAAATGCAAAAGAGAATAAGTGGAAGAGTTGATGGATTCAAAAGAGGTAATGATCCTAACATAAGCATCAAGGGAGAAAAAGAATGAAATGAACAAGAGAGTGATGTCAAGTTTCTCTAGCCCCTAATAAAAAGAGAATGCCTCTAAGAATTGGTAATTGTGAGCCAAGCAATGAAAATGTGGAGTGCTTAAGGAAAGGTGTAACCACTTACCCATGTGGTATCCTACCCTAATACAAAAGCCTTCATTACCAGCCGAAAGAAGTCTTACTTGATTTCGAGTCGAGTGAGCTTACATTAGTGGTGATTTACATGAGGGGAAAGCATGTGGTACTTGAAGCCGTACTTGTGACATTCTCTTGTGAGAGAAGAGTGAACCTTTCATGAATCTTATGGTTGAGTGCTAACTTTTGAAGTGAGCTTTGCAAATGAAAGGTAGAGGAGGAAGAGTTTGGAGTCCACCATGACCTACATGATAGAACAAGAGTCCTTGATGAGTAAAGTCAATTCCTAAAGCTCAAATGTCATACTAGAACTATATGTGCATGATTGTTGACTTGTCACCTTGTAGAAAATGCATGAGTAGTGTGGGTAATTGTTGGTCCCAACTGAGTATGAACGGCTCACCATTGAATCGTTGTAATGACCTTTCACTTTGAGGAGATGGGAACTAATCTATTTGCTTGAGGACAATCAAAGACTTAAGTTTGGGGGAGTTCATAAGTATGGATTTTGACCACTTATTTTACCTTTTTACTTTTGTTTTAGTCCGGAAGTGTTGATTTATGCTCCCAAAACTGACGGAAATATGCAAATTGCAGGAACGTTGGAGATTTGGGGTCTAATGAAGAAATTCGATGCAAAAAGGACTGTTCTAACTCACAAGGGAAGAAGGGGCACAACAGACCAGAAGTGTGGTCCGCAGTAGTCTTTTTGCGGCCACAAAAGCAAGTGTGGATCGCAGATTTCTCTCTGTGGCCGCAAGTTTTGATGAAGAAGCCCAGAGCAATTGAAGAAAAAGTGCGGACCGCACACAATTTGTGCGGCCGCAGAACATGGTCCGCACTGACAAGAATTTAAAATTTTAGAGAGTACAAAATAACCAAGAATGAAGCCTTGCCTGAAGTGCGGACCGCACATGAGTTGTGCGGCCGCAGAAGCTGAATGGAAGCCGCAAACCAAACTGTGCGACCGCAAAACCATTGTCCTTGCAAAGTCAACCATTGTGCGCATCGCACATGGAATTGTGCGGCCGCAGAACCTCCCGAGGGGCATTTTCGTCAGCAAATTTTGGGCCACTATAAATAGACGGTAATCATATGTTTAGGTCAAGCTTTAAAGTTCTTTTAGCTGTAGTCATTGTAGTTTACGAGTTTGGGCAATTTATGGTCATTTTGGGACAAAAACATTATAGTTTATCATTTTAATTATATATTATGGGTTTAATTAGTATTTCTTCTTTGTTTTCTTCATTTTCTACTATGAGTAGCTAGAGATTTATCAAGTTTGTGACCCAACCCTAGTGCGTAAACTTATGAGTATTTAATTTAATGTTTGTTTATGATTGGGAGTTTGTTATTTAGCCTTGTTCATGCTTTAATTTTATAATTAATGGTTTCAAATATTTATTCATGCCTTTTTGACTTGGTCTTTACTTGAGAAAGAGGGATCTAGTCTAGGAAAACTTGGCTAACAAAAAATTGGGCTAGTTAAAGATTCGGCTAGCCTAATTAAAGGGTTTGAACAAGAGATAGGGAAACCTGACTTGAGCTCATATAAACTATCTAGCTTGATACCCATTTGGGCTTGAGAAAGCCAAATTGGGTAAAATCACTCTATGATCGAGCGGTATTGAGTAGGTAACATAGAGTTGAGAGCTATAATATACCTCGATTACTAAAACAAGTGTTAACATACTTTACCCATTAGGCAAACACCTAGGCGAAGGTTACATTTTTAGGCTCTTTACCTATTTAAAAATAACCAAAAATAATTAGTCAAATTCTAGTTTTTTCTTTAATTGAGCATTGATGGTGTAGTTTATAGAAGTAATTTGCAATACAAACATGTATGGAATTTAAGTTGTTTCGTCTTCACGCATCAAGTATACACTCTAGCACCCATTTTTTTCTCCTTGAGGAAATCGACCCCGACTCATAGTGGGTACTATTCTTCCGACGACTTCTTCCACTCATTGTTGAGTTTGGATTGGGAGTGGATCAATTGGCGGCTATTGGAAAGAAGAAGATTTAATTTCTGTTTTTTAATAAGAGTATTTGTTTTTAAAAATTCATGTGCCATTAAATGATAGATTTGTATGGCACGTCATCGGCAATTGTAACTCACGCATGAGGTTGTGATTAAACGACACACTTTTGAGAATGAATAACGTGTCTAGCTAAAAATGGGCTCTGTTAAGGTGTCCAACTGATCATCGGAGACAATTGAAAGGGATCGTTTATGTATTTCGCCTTTGATATTTATCAAAATTGACTTCATTTTCTTTAAATATTATGCACATTCCCTCTTAAAGGACTTCAACTCATTATTAGTACCTTCAATTAAGGAGATTCAGTTACGCTCTTTTTTTTCTCTGCTATCCTCTTTCCTTTTCCTTTAGTAAGAGCAGAGCATTGAACATGTGTCTCATTCTATCTCTCTTATGGCTACTGCAACTCATCTTTGTTATACTCCACTAATTTCAGTTTTTTCTCTCCTTTCCTCGATCCATATTCTTTATTTCTTCCCTTTTTATTTTTATTTTTCAACTAACAGCTAAACAAACAATTATAGTGGTGAAGACAATTGTATCGAGTGTATTTCTGACATGGTATTTAACAATAAATGATTAAGATATATATAGAGAAGAAAAATAATATTAACATAATTTACAATAGGCTAGCTCAACTAGAAACGTAAACAATCTTTAGAAACAAAAAAGTAAATCCTTTAAACCATATAGAATGTTGACAAGAAATGAATGACATTGGCATATATGTGCCAAAAGCAATAAGGGTGAATCACTTCTACTTAAGACTCGTCCAAGTTGTGCAAGGGTTAAAGTTCTTGTCGACCTATTAGCTGACTTACCAAAGAAAGTGCGTATGTACATAGAGAATGAAGCCACTGGGGAAATTCATACTGAATGGGTGAAGATCAACTATGATTATCTCCCTAAGTACTGCAAGACCTGCAAATTACAAGGGCATGATGAGTTTGAGTGTTGGCATATTCCTCAAGAATTAATGAAATGCAAAGAAAAAGGAAAGCAAGTTGTACAGGATATTCAAAGCGGGGAAGGTCATGATCATAATAGCCAGAAGAAGAACAATGCTAATCAACCACTCATGATTTTATCGAGTGGTAAAGTGGTTGGTAACGTGGGTGAACAATGGAAGGAGGTGCATGATAATAGAGTGAAGAAAACTGTCCAAGAGGAGGAAATTCAAGCCAATGCTGGGAAAGAAATAGTCCCAGTTAATGATGTTCAAACGACTAATAAATTTGCTGCTTTGATGGAGAACTCAGGTGAGGAAGAAGTTAGTAACCAGCTAGCATTAATGGAACAAAGCCAACTTAATCACAGCCCTAGACCTACTCTTTCTAAAATTGGGAATGCATTGATCCAAGGTAATCACAACACTGAGGAGAATAACTAGCTGGCAGTAGTAGATGAAGCTACTGTGATGAGGAGCCCTAGACCTAGTCCCAGGAGCAATGGGAAACTAAACGCAGCAGTTGCTGCATTTAATCCTAATTATACTAGGATTGAAGTAGCTAAGGAAGATCTGAATACTACTCACAAAAGGAATGGGGACAAGGAATCGACATCACAATGGTTTAATAGAGCTTTTGGATCTCACAATGTTTACACAAATCAGTTAACTAAGAAGTTCCATCACAATCTTCGGACACAAGTGTTATAACTTAACAGGGAGATTTAAAAGATCGTTTGAATTTTTCTGGAGGTAAGCTATGGGGTGAGCAGACTGAGGAAGATTCAGATGAAGCAGAATTCCTTGAAGGCCATGAGGATGTGGAGGAGGTACAAGAGGATGATCAAGATGAGGAGGAACAAAGTATTAATAGAAGAAAGGAACAAATGAGATTCAGAGTGCAGATGAGGTCGACAAAGCTAAGCAAGCAGCAGAGCAACCTACTAGTCCACAAGGTGAGCAACAAATTAGTATCTCTAAAAGCCTTATGGATCTAGCCATTGATCCAGGTGATACTAGATGGAAAGAACATGAGCAACCAGTTAAAGGTATTCCTAAGAAGCTGGGAAGGGAGGAGCAGCAGAATTTAAATCCTATGGCTCCAGGTAATGGAACAGTAGGATTAGCAGTAAAGGAGGGTAATCAAATTGGCCTTTCGAATCTAGTATTCCATAAGGGATTGATGCAGAAGGAAAATGTTAATAAGAATTTGATCCCTAAACCTATCAAGAACCAGATGATCACTCGTGAGCAAAATGAGGATGAGAAGCTGCAGCAGATAACAAAAGGAAGGGACTTTCATGCAGAATCAATATATAAGAATTTCATCAATGTTGCTAAACAAGGTGACATATCCCCTAGGCAAATGGACAAAGGTAAATCAGCTGGTAAGGGAAAAAGAAAGCATGCAAAGGATACTTCTAGTGTGCAAGCATCAGGAGTTCAAACAAGAAGAACCATTTCCAAATCAATTAATTAATGATGAATGCTTTAATTTGGAATATTGGATCAGTTAAGACGATGCGGGCCTTTGAAAGGGTTATTAAAATGGATAGGTAGTATCACTTTCATTTTATTGCTTTGATGGAACCTAAGCAGCAGGCTAGGAAAATTGATAAATATAGAAGAAGGCTTGATTTTGAACAGGCTGTGGTTAATATTTCTAATAAAATATGGACCTTCATTGATGCGAAATATGATTTTGACATTCTTTGTGACGTGGAGCAGCAGATCACTTTGAAGCTAATTGATACAGAAGATCAAAAAGAGTTCATAATTACTTTGGTTCATGCAAAATGTGATGCAACTGAGAGAATTGAATTATGAGATACGTGTTTATGTTGAAAATGGTAATTACAATTAGATTTGATTTTGTGGTTCTAAAAATACATGATTTATTTTTATGCTAGTTGTTAGGCAATAGATGCTAAGTGTGAGACTAGAAAATAAAATAAGAGCTTGAAGATAGCGTGACAAGCAAACCGAGTGGCCGAGAGTCGGGGTCTCGAGCTAGCCTATATGGGGCCTCGAGGTTGAGCTAAAGCGTTGGACTGTGTATAGCCGATGAAGGACTAACAAATCTAAGAACTTTGATGAGGGCTCTTTATGATCAATGATGAGTAATAAATGAAGAACAATCGATGAAACACAATAAATGTTAGCAACGCAATAAATATAAGCAATAAAATCAAGGGAGAATATGTTTAAGTTAGAGAGAAGAGAATATTCTTGTTCTTGTCTTCAATATCATGTGTACAAAAAATGACAAGGATCCCCTTTATATAGGAGGGGGAATCCCAACACAGTATAGGTGCATTTATTACAAAGATATGCGGCTGGTATAGCCATTTATTATAAAGATCAACGGCTGGTACAACCATTTAATGTCACGGTACGGACTTGTACTATTTTTGTAGACCTGGTCACCTTTAACCACATGCCTGTTGGGAATTTCCCGCTTGTCCAAGATAGCCGCCGACTTGCACTGCCCCGAGCCACGGGGTCAAACTTCAAGCTATTCTTCGAGGCTTCCGAAAATGGGCTGTGAAATGCCATAATAATTATGAAATCAGACTCTCCAATTTTAGTCGTATACAGATAGTCCCTGCATTACTTAGAGCGAAAGGATAAGAAACGGTCTTGAACTCTTGCTTCTTTGATACTCCCATTATGACGTTAGCCCATCAGAGCATTAAATGCCATGACTCAAAGGCTGCGTTGAGGTCGCTGTCAGTACGATTATCGAAAAGCCCATGAACCTGTGTTGGTTCGACCTTTTTGCTCCTCAAGCATTTCCCAAATAGCTTCTATAAATACTTCAATTCGTTTGCCGTTCACGCTTTGTACAATATCTCTAAGTTTTTAGAGCTATGTTCACAACATTCTGCATCTATCTTCTTTCTGTGCTCGTTTCTTCATCTTTTTTATTTGAAACCTTTTTTAAAGTTATGGCTAGAACCTCTAGAACAGTACCTCAGAAAGAGGGAACCACTTCTTCGTCACGCCCGTCCAAGGGCTAACCAAAAATACCTCCAACTATCGAGCAATGTACCCCTGGCGAATTTGATACGATCTTCGATTTTTCCATCAAAAATCCCCCTTTTACACCGGGCCGATGCAAGCCCGTGTCTCGGTACATCAGCGTGGTGACTGACACGGAAAGGGTAAAGAAAGACTGCCGATGGGGGGAGGCAGTTCAAGTAGAGATCCCCACAACCGAGGAAAGTATAGTAGACCACAAAGCTGGCTTCCTCAGCGTATATACATACCCATTCACTCTTGGTCCCGTAGATTCCTCAGATCCTTCTTCCCCGTCGATAGATCCGGTGATTCTCAACTTTTGTCGTGAGTACCGAGTGACACTCGGTCAGATCTATCCTTCTTTTTGGAGGATCGTTTACATGTTCCGATATTTCTCCAATCGGGTCGAGGGAATGACCTTCACTCTCAATCACTTGGTCAGATTGTACAGCCCTCGTCTCTTCCGAGGTTTGATCAAGCTTCACCCTCGATCCGCGAAGATGTTCTTCTCGAGCATTGATGAGGACAAGGACCGGGGGTGGATGCGCGGTTTGTCAGAGTAAGGACCTCGGACATGATCTCGGCTGATAGGATGCCATTCCCTGAGAAATGGAACATGAAGCGTAGTGTCTCTATCTCGAGTACATCTCGTTACCCTTTCTTCCCCTTATAAAATGATCTTCTTTTGATTATGTAGCCATCGTTTGGTACCTCGGCGCAGTTCAGGACCTTCCGGGTGGATCAGACAATTAGACTTTGCTTTTCCTTATGGTGAGCGTGCTTGGCGTGATTTGGCCAAAACGAGGTGGCAGGCCAAGAACCACGGTATGCTTTCGTTGTTGTTATTACCAAGTTTCTTATGAATATTCTTTGTGGTGGTAAATTTAACACATCATGCCTGTGCAGGCCTCAGGGTGGGCGTGTCGATGAGACCGGCTCCTCCCGGTGAAGAAGAAACCTCAAAACCCGACAAGGGTAAGAAGAGGAAGAAGGAGGCGTCGACTGAGTCTCTTGAATCGAAGAAACCCAAGGTCCGCAAGCCTAAGACCGATGCCACGGTTTTGACTTCGACCGCTATGGCAAGTCTTCGTGAAGATGATTATGACGGCGACCGCCCTTTGGTACAAAGGGCGAGACGGAGTGCTGATGCTCCACAAGCTGTTGGGCGCAAGGTCGCCGAGTCGGGGATGGCCGATATGGACCTAACTCGTGCTGAGGAGACCCTCAAAGAGGGTTCGGGCGTAGTCCCCGGGCTTCAAGTCGGACATGGTACAGTCCGCACCGATGAAACCTCGGCTGGCGATTCCGGAGGGCCCGAACCCGAAGTTTCTCGGGATCGAGACGAAACCCTTACAAAAATTGATGCCCTGGGTGACTTTAAATTGGGCCCCTCATTTTCACCGGGAGAAATTAGGGATGTCCAGGACCCGAGTACCGCCGGTGTGGGGGCCTCTCATGGAGAGGAAGATATGCTCAAGGACTACTTCATTGGTGTCGACGAGGACATAGACCCCGATTCTCCCATTGCTCTCGAGGAGGCCGAGAAGCTTCAAAAGTAGGTGATACTCTTGACATACCAATTGCGCTTCAAATTTTTACCCTTGCCTTTCTAACTTCTCTGTTTTAGTTGTAGGCCCAGAAATTGTATGACCATGCCTTTTCTAAGCTCCAAGATGAGCTTTCCTGCCGTGAGAAGGAACTCGAGAAGCTCACCTCGGAGCTAAATAAGTCGAAGGCTTCCTCTGGCCGAAAGGAAGAGGAGTTGAGTGAGCTTCAGGAAAGCCTGGAGGGGGTGCACAGGGAACGGATTAGCTTTGCCGAGCAGGTAACACAGTATTCATATTTTTTTATTCTTATAACGTGATTCTCATCACCTTGTTTTGCCTTTGCAGATTAGGCAAAAAGATGCCCTGGTGCGGCAACTTCAGGAAGAGGTTGCAGCCAAGGATACGGGGATCCTCGAGCTGAAGAGGCAGAATGAGATCGTGACCTCGGAGGAAGACCTTTTGCGGGGAGAGTTGGCCTCGACCCGGGATCTTCTTCGAAGTGCTCGGGAGGAGGTCACTACATTATATGCGGCCAAGTCTGAGGCCGAAGAAAATGCATCTTCATACAAGAAAGATGCTGCCAACGCAAATGATCGAGCCAGAGAGATATCCGAGAAGGCTGAGCAGAAGCTGGCTCGGGCCGTTGCTCATGCTCGTTTGCAAGCTAGGAGGCAGGCTTTCGAGGAAGCAATTGCCAAAGGTGCCGGCCTCTCTACTGAGATTAAGGAGGCCGGAACCTTGGAGGAAGAATCAGCACTTTCGGCTACTTTGGATGAGGGTTCCGGAGATGATCCAGATAGTAGTGAGGGTGAAGAATAGACTCACGTTGTCTTCCCCTTTTCTTTTTTGTATATGGATTTCTTAGGGGGAAGGGCTTTGTAAAGACACCCCTTGTAAAGATATTTTGGGAATGCAAAAAGATTCTTCTGCTTCAAGTCTTCGAATTTTATATCTTAGCGTTCACGCGAAGTTAGCCTTTGAATTTTGATGTTGGCTCTTCGAAGCCCATACTTGGAGTAATCGGGACCCTCAAGATCGGTCACCATCTCGAGATTAGGTCGATAGCTTTTTTAGAGTCGATGCTTGTGATAACAGAGATCCTCGGGATCTCAATGGCTCCCGAGCGCTGTGTGACAGTGTCATTCATATGACATGGTTGCGAAGTGACCGGGGTGGCCCCACCGATACACTTCCCCAAAAGTGGCACTGACATGGTCAGAATTAATTGGCCTTCAAAATAGGCGAACAGTCGCCGCTTGCTCTATATATGTATTTGCTCTCTTCTTATCTGAGGATTTCATTACTTTGAGTAATTATCCCTTTTATAGAGCTCTTCTTACTTGAGCCAGTTCTCTTACCATTTCAATTCAAAGCTTTCGCCCAAGTTTTTATCTTCCTTCTTATATTTTACCATAGACATGGCTGCTACGTCCAAGTCCGTTCATCAAGGAGGGGAGAATTCCACCTCTGTTTCGCGCTCGGTCGGTGGTACACCGCCGGTGTCCGGTGAGCTAACATCGAGGTTCATTGTCTCGAGGAGGGACTTCACGTTAGAGAGACCTTCCAATGTTCGGGGCCATTGGGAGCATGCATCGAGGTTTATCTCATCAATAAGGGAGGAACATCTCGAGGCAGACAGGAAAGACTGTGGATGGGAAGAAAAGGCGGTACTGCAGGTACCTTCCCCGGAAGAGAGCATCATGACCCATGTCGAGGGGTTTTTGAATGTATACACGTACCCCTTTACATTGGGCCCTCTCGATAGGGTCGTGCTCAAGTTTTGTAGAAGATATCAGGTTACCCTGGCACAGGTTCACCCGTCGTTTTGGAAGATAGCGTTGATGATAAGGTACTTTGCAGATAAAGCCGGGCTCGAGTTCACCCTCATCCACCTTATTAGATTGTACTGGCCCTTGCATTACCGAGGCCTAATTACTCGGCGACGTCGATCCACCCGGCCCTTTGTTTCGAGTAATGAAGAATATGGGGACTGAGGGTGGATGAGTCGATTCGTCCGAGTGCGGACTATCGATATTATCGTCGCAGAATTCCTGCCATTTCCCGAGAAATGGAATTTCACACGTAAGTGGTACACGTGTTCTTATTATTTTTGTCCATGGTGGAGGCGGGCTCCGTAAAGATGTTTTCCTTCACTTTTCTTCAGCAATACCATGGCTGCCATACTAGGTTCCCGACCTGGCGGATTGGTCTTGGAAACTGGCAGCTTGCTCAACTTACGATGAGCGTAAGTAGAGAGTTCTATCTAAGGGTATATGGGAGGCAAAACACCACGGTACGTGATATGTGGTCTATTTTCTTTGAAAGGTACTTTCTTTTATGTGTATTAACTCCGTCACGCAGGCATTGGAGAATTTTCGTAGATGAGACTATGCCCCCTCGGAGAGGAGGAAGGATCGTCGGCTTTGGGGTCGAGGAATGATAACAAACGGAAGGAGTCCACGAAGGACGAGGGTGCTCATAGCGAGGCAAGCTCTACTCGGAGGCTCAAAGGAGATGTATCAGCTGAGCCTGTAGCATCCGAGGCTTCTAGCCTCGAAAAATAGTTCCTCTTTTGCCATCGTCTTCTTTTCCCGTCGAAGCTACTTCGAGGGATAAAGATTTTCTGCCGCCTTCTTCTTCTCCCGTTGAAGGTATTTCGAGGGAAATTCGAGGCCAGGGGCCACCTAAATCAAGCTGGGTGCCGAGCGATCATTTCCCATCGGGAGTGGTTCTACTGGGGCCGATGAGATCAGGCCAGTAGATGTGCGCTCAAATTTTGAGAAGGCTCAGCGGCTCTGTTCTGTGGTGAGTTTTGGCCGACTGTATTGACTTTTCAGTTTTGCACTTTCATTTTCTTATTGAGCTTCATTTTCATAGGCCTTTGACAAGCTCAAGATTGAGCTGCTCCGTCGTGAAGCCAGGTTGCGAAAAGCCTTGGACGTGGAGAAATCCCTCAGGCTTCTTTGTGACAAAAGGGCAAAGGAGCTGGTATACCTTCGGTATGAGGCGAGTCAAAGTCTGGACTACGAAGGCTACCTTGAGAGACAAGTAACTTTTGTTTCGAGGGGATGCATGTTTTTTCTTCTATCCTCGGAGACTAATATTTTGATGCTTCAGTTGCAGAGAAAGACGGAGGACCTGGAACTCCCTTGGGGTGAAGTTGGTCAGGCCAAGTATAAGTTTAATGAGCTAAGGGCCCAGATAGATGCCCAAGTTGCGGCCAAGAAGAATGCCTTGGCCAAGGTTTTTTCCTTAGAAGTGCAACTTCGGAATGCTCGTGAAAATAGCTTGGTCCAGACGAGCAAGATTGCAAAGCTCGAGTCTAGCCTTTTGGATATGAAGGCCGAGGTCGTAGATGCCCAGGCTGAAGCTGAAGAGATTCGAGCTAAGGCTGTTAAGAAAGTGGCCGTTTATTTAAAAGATGATGTCGACGCTCTAGCTGAGTTGAGAGGGGCTTCCGATCGGGAGAGCAGAAGTAATGAATATTCCCAATGCAGATCCCGGAGGGAAATCCTCGAGGAGATCCATGCTAGGGGCTTCGATCTCTCGAAAGAGATAGCGCAGACCAAGGTGGATGAATACGATGCCAAGTTCCTCGTATTCGATGCCGAAGATAATAAGGAAGAGGCCGATGGAGCTGCAGTCCCCGAGAGGAAAGTAGACCAGGCTTTTTCTTTTTGATTCTGCGTATAGTGTTCTTAGAGAACTTTCTAAATGAAGACTCGTGTTATTTCACATATACATATAAAAGGAAACTTTTCGGTTTCATCTTTCATGCATTTCCCTTTGCTTGTGTATGTCTTTCTTTGTTTCGAATTTAAACTTTTGACGATGATTAGCCAGGTGGATTAGACTTCGAGGAAAATCCCTTAGGTTTACAAATCGGCGCTGAGGCTTGTTGGGCTGGCCCGTAGGCTCTTACACGTTGGGCCGGTACGACCTCTAACATAGGCTGGCGCTTAGGCTCTTACGCGTGGGGTCGGTACGACCTCTAATATGGGCTGACGCTTAGGCTCTTACGCGTTGGGTCGGCACGACCTCTAATATTGGCTGGCGCCTAACCTCTTACGCGTTGGCTCGGTAAGACCTCTAATATTGACTAGCGCCTAGGCTCTTACGCGTCGGGTCGGTACGACCTCTAATATAGGCTTTATTTTTCCCTCGTTAGAGACTTTTTGAAGTTTTTATGTTCACCTGACTCTTCGACAGTTCGATAAGAACCTCGAGTGTGAGCCGTTATGTAGAGATAAATGAGCACCTCGGGAGGTTTCGCTCGATGGCTGAATTGTTTCGAAGCCTGTGTCTGGAGCTGACATGATCGAAGCTCTTTTGCTTATGTCGAGGATAGCCTGATTAACCGGTTCCTTTTGAAGTATTTTCGAAGTAATTTAAAGGCCTATGAATTTTATGGCGACGGTCGAGCGTCCACGAGTCGCGTTAGTTTGGATGGTACAGCCTTGTAACCATAGTCATTGTATTTGGCTGTAGCCTTTTAGTCCCCGAGTGAAGTAGCTTCGGCGTCTATATCGAGGGTATGCCTTTTTAGGGGTCTTACAAGTTCGAATATATAGCCTTAACTTTAATGTCGGGATTATGCCTTTTGTAAGGTCTTACAAATTTGAACATTCCTTACTTGAGGTCTTAGAGATAGGTTACTTGGCACAAGTATGAATCATGCCTGGCTCGAGGTCTTACCGATAGGTTACTTGGTACAAGTATAATTCATGCCTGGCTTGAGGTCTTACAGATTTGGTATTGCCTTATGGATGTCTTACACTGTTGATAACGCCTCGTAGAGGTCTTACATTTTCTAACATTGCCACGTGGAGGGATTTCGGGCTTGAAGTCGCCCGCATGGGGTCTTATGGCCTCGGGTTCTTGATACCTTGATGGGGAGACCGTCGGCGACAGTCCCTGAGACGTCGAGAGTTTTCGGCTCTGGAGCCGTTCTTTATGTATTTTGATGTTTCCTCATTGAGGGCTTACGAGCTCGAAGTTTCTAGCCCGGAGGTCTTACGGCTTCGAGTTTTGGATGTCAGTCCCCGAGTGTTCAGGAAATTTCTGGCTCTGGGGTCGTTTCTTGTAAAAATAGTAAACTTCTTTGAAGCAAAAGGCATTTTGATGGTAGAAGGTATTCCATTGATTACTTGGTACAAGTATACATGGTTTTGTCCTCGAGGGTTTGATTATTCTATGCGGACACGATTCAATCGACCGTTTGGCCCGATACATCATTTTCCTATTGAGACCCTTTTCGGCTCATCTTGACTTCTTCGAGGAGGTGATCTCTCGGAGAGATGCCCCCAGTATTCAAGGTTGATTGAAGAGAAGCCTTGAATACTTGTTAGGTTCTCCTTAGGTAGCATATAAATGTTGCCTTGTTAAAAACCTTGCCAGCAAAACCCTTCTTGGGATAAAATCCGATCGAAGGAAAAGAGTGCATAGCATGCTTTAGAACCTAAGGTCTTCAAGCTGAAAAGTGCCTCGATTGTTCTAACCGGACTCCTGCACATAGGTTAGTGTGAAACATAAATAAAAAGGGAGACGGTTATACCTTAGTAGTGATGGCGCATCGAGCCTCGATATTCTTCAAATGTTTGCGGGGATGCGGTGTGGTCCTTTGCTAATTGACTTGGGTGCAGCCGAGAATGTAGCTCGTGATTGCTACATTGTTGTTTGCTTATCCTTTGTCTCCTTCAATGTTGAATGTGTCGATGTCGGTGCCACATCGTGCATTGCGAACATCTCTCTCGCTGCATGCTGATCCATTTTTATTCTGTCCTTTGTTGGAAACTTCATCATTTGATGAAGGGTTGATGGTAACTTCTCTCATGCAGTGTATCCATGGTCTTCCGAGCAAGGCATTGTACCTCATGTCCCCTTCGATGACATGAAACTTGACGTTTTGAATTGTGCTGTCCACGCTGACCGGGAGGGTGATTTCCCCTTTCGTTGTCTCGCTCACCATGTTGAATCCGTTGAGGACTCGAGAAGCGGGCACGATTTGGTCGAGCAGTCCGAGCTACTCCACCACCCTCGACCTGATAATGTTGGCCGAGCTACCTGGATCAACAACTACACATTTAATTTGAAATGTATTCACAAGAAAAGAAATTACCAGTGTGTCGTTATGAGGCTGAGACAGGGTCTCGATGTCCTCGTCGCTGAATGTGAGAGCGTCCTCGGGTATGTAACCTCGAGTTCGCTTTTCTTGAGTGATGGATATTTTTGTTCGTTTGACAATGGGTTCCTGTGGGATCTCGGCTCCTCCAACGATCATGTGGATGACCAGTTATGGCTCATCTGTTTCACTTTTCATGTTTGCTTCTCTTTCCTGAAATTGATTCTTGGCTCGGTCGCTGAGGAACTCTCGGAGGTTCCCTTTGTTGATTAGTCGGGCTACTTCTACTCGGAGCTGTCTGAAATCTTTGGTCCTATGACCGTGTGTGCCGTGCAATTCGCACACCAAGTTAGGGTTCCTTTTTGACAGATCTAATAGTACGGGTTTTGGCCACCTGGTGTCTCCAATTTTAGCGATGGCAGATACGATGTCCGAAACGTCAATGTTGAAGTTGTATTCAGACAAGCGGGGTGCCTCCATCGATCCGTGTGCCTGTTGAATCCGGCTCTACTCACGAGTCCCCGAGGATTTTGACCTCGATCTGCCCATCGTTCATTTCGGGGTATGTTACGCCTGGGGTGTTTCTTCGATCTTTGGTATATGGTTGGTACCTTTCCTTGTTTGGCCTTGATTCCTTCGCCAAGAGCCTGCTAGGATACACTGGACCCATGGGGGCTCCTAGTTGGTCTTCCTCGACCCTAATCTTTGATTGATACCGGTTGTGGACATCCGACCAAGTCATGGCGGGATATTCAACCAAGTTCTGCTTTAGCTGCTTTGAAGCTACCGAGCTTCGTTCGTTCAAACCTTGAGTGAAGGCTTGCACCGCCCAGTCATTGGAGACTGGCGGTAATTCCATTCGCTCCATTTGAAAGCGAGATACAAACTCCTGCAGCATCTCGTTTTGTCTTTGTTTGATTTTGAAGACGTCAGATTTTCTTGTAGCAACCTTAATGGCACCGGCATGTACCTTTATAAAAGAATCTGCCAACATGGCAAATGAATCTATTGAATTCGGGGCTAGTTTATGATACCACATCATGGCCCTTTTGAAAGTGTTTCTCCGAATTTCTTGAATAGGACGGATTCAATCTCGTCGTCCTTCAGGTCATTCCCCTTTATAGCACAAGTGTAAGCATTGATGTGCTCTTTGGGGTCCGAGGTTCTGTTGTACTTTGGGAGATCAAGCATTCTGAATTTCTTTGGGATGGGCTTTGGAGCAGCATTTGATGGGAATCGTTTTTGTACAAATTTTGTTGAATCTACACCCTTCAGAATCGGGGGTGTGCCTAGGATCTGATCGACCCTTGAATTGTAGGTCTCCACCTTTTTGTCATTGGCTTCTATCTTTTTTTCGCCCGATTCAATCCTCTTTGTGAGGTCCTCGAGCATCTTTATGATAGCGGGGTCCGCTGCTGACCCGTTGTTGCTTGATCTCTCTGGTACCTGTTCGGCTCGAGGAGCCGTTTTCGGTGCTGCTGTGCTAGGAGTTTTTTGGTGGCTTTGCAGTTGAGCAATCGCCAGCTGTTGTGCCTGCAACATCTCAAACATGACGTGAAGGCTAACCTCTCGTTCCTCCCAAGCTGGGGTTTTCTAAGCTTCTTATTAGTTTTCTTGGCATATACTCCTGTTACTGTGGGAGCTTATATCGACGTGGTTGGCGTTGCGTGAGACCGCGTCCACGGGAATTGGTTCTGGTGCATCCTCGAGGTTTTGTGGTGGCACACCGATACCTGGAACAGCTACACCATTCTCTCCATGGTCTTCAAGACCATTGTTTTCGTGTGCATTCACTGAGTTAGACATTTTGACCTGAAATCAAAGATTCTTGGACAAGAAAAAGTGTGAAGGATAACTTGCGATATTCACTAAACCAGCACGAAAACAATCACTATTATTTTTAGCCCCATGGTGGGCACCAAACTGTTTACCTTGAAAATGGTAATTACAATTAGATTTGATTTTGTGGTTCTAAAAATATGTGATTTATTTTTATGCTAGTTGTTAGGTAGTAGATGCTAAGTGTGAGACTAGAAAATAAGATAAGAGCTTGAAGATAGCGTGACAAGCAAACCGAGTGGCCGAGAGTCGGGGTCTCGAACTAGCCTATACGGGGCCTCGAGGTCGAGCTAAAGTGTATAGCCGATGAAGGACTAACAGCTCTAAGAACTTTTATGAGGGCTCTTTATGATCAATGATGAGTAATAAATGAAGAACAATCGATGAAACACAATAAATGTAAGCAACGTAATAAATATAAGCAATAAAATCAAGGGAGAATATGTTTAAGTTAGAGAGCAGAGAATGTTCTTGTTCTTGTCTTCAATATCATGTGTGAAAAAAATGACAAGGATTCCCTTTATATAGGAAGGGGAATCACAACACAGTACAGGTGTATTTATTACAAAGATATGCGGCTGGTACAGCCATTTATTACAAAGATCAACGGCTGGTACAGCCATTTAATGTCACGGTACCGACTTGTACTATTTTTGTAGACCTGTTCAGCTTTAACCGCATGCCTATTGGGAATTTCCCGCTTGTCCAAGATAGCCGCCAACTTGCACTGCCCAGGGGTCAAACTTCGAGCTATGCTTCGAGGCTTCTAAAAATGGGCTGTGAAATGCCATAATAATTATGAAATCGGACTCTCCAATTTTATCCGTATACAATACGTTATACTCACTTGCTAGTGATATTACTTTACCATGGCTCGTTAGTGGAGATTTTAATGTGATATGGGATGAAGAAGAAAAATTTGGAGGGCTTCCAGTACATATTAATGAGATAGATGATCTCAGACATTGTGTCAATACGTGTAACCTCTTTGATCTTGGCTTCAAATGAAACATTTATACCTGGTGGAATGGGAGAGCTGAGGAAGATTGCATCTTCAAGATAGATGTTTGGGCAACATAGAACTTCAGCAATTATGGCCACGTTTGGATATTGCACATTTGCCTAAGATTGGATCAGATTATTATCCCATGCTTCTTACTTGTAATCCCAGCTCTGGACCAATTAAGAAGGCTTTTAGATTTCTCAATCTGTGGCTTAAAAACGACGCGTTCATGGATGTGGTGAAGGAGAATTGGCAAGCATACTTTCATGTAAATCCCTTCATTTTATTCAAGTACAAGATGAAGAAATTGAAGAAGGCACTATGTTTATGGAGCAAAGCAACATATGGTGACATTTTCCAGAAATTAGCTAGTTTGGAGGAGGTTGTGAAGGTACATGAGACTCAATTTGAGCTAAACCCTACCGTTCAAAACCGAGAAAGACTTCGCAAGGTGCAGACTGAGTTGATTAGATACTAGGCATTAGAGGAGGAGTATTTTGGAAGCTAAAAGCTGGCATGGTTTGGTTTAAAGATGGAGACAGAAATACAAAACTATTTAATGCTCATGTTAATGGTAGAAGGAAGAGATTACAACTCAAAAGAATTCAAGATAGAGATTGCAACTGGATAGAGGAGAATGAAGATATGGCTAATGAGGTAGTGCATTTCTTTCAGGAGCAATTTCATGAATCTAGTGTTCCTGCAGCCTTTGAGATATTAGAACATGTGCCGTTGATGCTGGGTGATGAACAGAATCAGAAGCTTAATATGCAGCCTACGAGTGAAGAAGTTAAACATGTTGTGTTTGTATTAAATGGGGATAGTGCAGGGGGACCAGATGGTTTCAATGCTAATTTCTTTCATGCTTGTTGGGGAATCATTGGAGAGGATATTATAGAGATAGTGAAAGCTTTCTTCAATGGACAGGAGCTACCTAAGTTTGTGACTCATACAAATTTAGTGTTGTTGCCTAAGAAGAAGGAGGTGAATACTTTCTCAAATATGAGACCAATTAGCTTGAGTAACTTCATCAATAAAATCTTCTCTAGGGTCATTCACGAGAGGCTTGTTGATGTTCTTCCTAATCTTATCTCAGATGAGCAGGCAGGATTCGTAAAGGGTAGAAGTATTGGTGAAAATATGCTCCTTACTCAAGAAATAATCACTGATATAAGACTGAAAACAAAGGCAGGGCCTAATGTGGTGATAAAGCATTACATGACGAAGGCATATGATAGGCTTTCATGGTTATTTCTCACTAAAGTCTTAAGGAAGATGGGCTTCTCTGAAAGGTTCATAGGGTTGATCTTTGGTATTGTATCAAATAATTGGTATTCAATCCTTATTAATGGACAACCATATGGTTTCTTTAAGTCCTCTAGGGGTGTGAGGCAAGATGATCCTTTGTCACCTACTTTATTTATATTAGCAGCAGAAGCACTATCAAGAGGGTTAAATGCACTACACTGGAACTTATATTTTCGTGGTTTTGGCTTGCCAAAATGGAGCCCTAAGATCAACCATCTAGCATATGCAGATGACACCATTCTATTTTCATCTACAGATGCTACTTCTTACAGTTAATCATGGAGGTATTGAGTGCCTACGAGGTAGCTTCTGGCTAGTTGATCAATAAATCTAAGTCAGTTGTATACCTACATCATTCTGCAAGCGATGAGATTGTACAGTAAATTGAAAGGATAACTGGAATTTGGAGGCAGGACATTCCATTTACCTACCTTGGTTGCCCTATTTGATACTCAACAAGAAGGATGGATTACTATGAAGGACTAATCACTAAAGTTCTTGACAAATTTCAATCATGGAAGGGGGGGCTTTTGTCCATTGGAGGAAGGGCAGTACTAATCTCTAGTGTGCTACAAAGTATGCCCATTCACTTGCTTTCAGCAGTGAATCCACCTGCATGTGTGATCAATAAACTTCACAAGCTGTTTGCTCGCTTCTTTTGGAGCAATTTTATTGATGGTAGATCTAGACATTGAGCTTCGTGGGGTACTCTATGCCTTCCTTATGATGAAGGGGGTGTAGGATTTCGATCATTACATGATATATCTAAGGCTCTCTTTTGTAAACTATTGTGGAACTTCAAGACTAAACCATCTTTGTGGAGCTCCTTCATGAGTCAAAAGTATTGTAAGAAGTTGAATGCAATGGTTGTACCTAGGAAGTATGGATCACATGTGTGGAAAAAAAATGCTTGTGTAGAGATCTTGTGGAATATCAGATTGTGTGGCAATTAAAAAAGGTATCCTCTCTTTTTTGGTTTGACAATTGGACGGGATTAGGATCACTATACTTTGTTACGCCTCCAGATTTCTTCTGTGCTGAGTCAACTCACAATGTGTATGATGTAGTACATGAAAGGGCTTGGGATGAAGTCAAAGTGAGAGAAATTCTGCCTGAAGATCTAGCAACACACATATTGGAAATTATCTCACCTCCAGTCAGGCATGAAGAGCTAGACAAACCAGTTTAGAGTCTAGAAACAATACGGGAATTCACTGTTAAATCTGCCTGGGAGTACCTTCGTAGGAGAAAGGATCCAGCTATTACTTATAGGAATATGTGGGTTAAAGGATTGCCATTTAAGATCTCTTTCTTTATGTGGAAGTTGTGGAAGGGCAAATTACCTTTAGATGACACATTAAGGAGAATGGGTTACTTCATGCCTTCCAAGTGCTGGTGCTGTGTTTCTCCAAAGGAAGAGTCAGTGGCTCACGTGTTCTTCAGATCTTACATAGCTGATAGAGTTTGGAGATATTTCTTCTCTTACGCAGGTTTATCCATTGAAGGGTTAAACTTGCACCAAGCTATTGTCAAGTGCTGGACAGTGGAGGTAATTCCTAGACTCAAGCCTTCTTTCAAGCATTGCCTAGTGATCGCTGCCAACTCGACACTACACCAAGGTAGGAAGAGCGGGTCGTAATAGCTTTCACCCGAATAGTGGTCGAGATCGATTTCCACAGGGAGCTAGTAGTGGAGTTGGATTTTATGTCTAGTCTAGAGATGCGTTTGTGCTCCTAATGTCACTTCAAACATTCTTGGTTTTTGATTTTATAACTACTATGATAAAACTAATGATTAACGCTAAATTATGCTACTAAAATATTGCAAAGTTGTATCTAATGGGAAGGAAGGCAGTAGGGTCGTGGCATTACCTAGGTGGCTAATTGACGGGTAGATGTTACTAAGGATAAATTGACGTATTTGGAGCTTATGCTATAACCGTTGCACAATTGTACCCACTCTCAAACCTCTCGGTAGAGAGAGTGATTTTGCCCAACTGACTCTCTCGAGACCAACTGGGTAGGCCAATTAGATCAAGCAACTAGGGTTCAAGTAGGGTGATTACTCTCTCGAGATTTAACCCGTTAATTGGGACTATCATTTCTCATGAGTCCATCCCAATTCCTTGTTGGGTCAATTTTGGCATCATAAACTCTCTGTCTCAAGAAGAGTCAAACCCACAAAGCTCGAATCAGTGTTTGCAACCACCAATTCTTAAATAAAAACATAAAATCAACCCAAATAGCAAACACCCATAATCAATCTAACCCTAGATGGCAACACCCATCAATTACCCACACTAGGGTTGAGCCACAACCTTAGCTAATGGGTTTAGCTACTCATGCTAGATACAGAAATTGAAGAAATAGATGAAGAACTAAGCATATTAATTGATTACTAAGAAGAAACTACAATAATTTATCGTTATTGAAGAGCAAAAGTGCCGAAACTGGCTACAAAAGTGAGTCTCACGAGCGCAGCTAAGTCTGGAATATAAAAACTGACCTAAAAATGGTAAAATGTCCTATTTATACTAGGCTGGAAAACTTGGACAAAAATACCCCTGCGGGGTCAGTGCGGGCCGCGCAAAATAAACCGCGGCCGCACTGGCTCTTGGACTTCTCATTTCTGCTTCTCTGAAGTTGGGGACCACGGACCGCGTGGAAGTGCATCGCGGCCGCGGTGGAAGTTGACGCGGCCGCACAAAAACGAGCGCGGGCCGCATTGCATGGAATTGGCAAAATGTGAGCTCTCTGAATCTCTGCTTCGCGGACCGCACAAAAGAATAGCGCGGCCGCGGACCGCGTGAACCGTACCACGCCCGCGTTGCCTCCATCTTGAAAATGCCAACTCTCTAAACCTCCTAGTGCGGCCGCATTCACCTTTGCGCGGTCCGCACTAGGTTCTCTTTTCCTCTATTTACTTAGTCTTTGACACTTGAGCAGGTTTCACTCTTTTTTGAGCCGATCTTTGACATTCTTCGCTTTGTCAATCAAACCTACAATCAAGCACAACTTGTGAGCATTTTGAGACTATTTTGTATCAATTTATAACCAAAGCATAGGCAAGTAGGGGCATAAAACATGTTAAAATCCCGACTTATCAACTCCCCCAAACTTAAACCTTTGCTTGTCCTCAAGAAAACAAAATAAGACCCACCCCTTAAAGGACAATCCAAGTAATTCCAGCTATCCTAAAGTAACCTCAACAAGCATCAATTGGGACTAACCATTGCCCTCAACACAAATGGATCATTAACAACATTCAAACCTTGAAAACTATGGATCAAGTGTGACACAAGAGCATCAAGAATTGACTCATTACATCAAAGAACTCTCTCAATTACTTTGGTCGTTGTGGATCCCCAAACTCATACATCCTCAACTCTCCCTAAGCAAACCTCACCTTTTATAGTAATACGCACACAAACCGAGGTTAATGGGATTTCACTCGTCTCTCTCAAGGAAAGGTCACAAGTCCGGCTCTAGGTACCATATGCTTCACCCTCATGTAAGTATCCACTAATGCGAGTGTCATCCAACTCTAGATCATATAGGGCTTTTGTGGAGTTAATGTGAAGGCTTTTGGGTAAGGGTAGGATATGTTTTTGTTCAAGTGGCTTCAACCTTCCCTTAAGCACTTCTTTTTTATTCATTTGGCACAATTCACTTGACTCTTTGAGTCATTTCACCTCTTCCAAGGGGTTAGAGAGACACTTCGTCACTCTTTCTTACGCAATTCAAAACATTTCTCCTTTTTCTACTTTTTCCACACCTTTTTCACTTTTGTTTTTCTTTGAATCCCTTTTTATCCTTTTTCATATTGGACTTTCTTTTTGTCTTTTTCTTTTCTTTCTTTTTCATTGCCTTCCTTTTCTTTTGCTTTGGTACCTTTTACCCCTTTTTCTTTCCTTTCTTGTCTCTCCCCCCAAACTTAGACTTTGCTATTACTCAAGGGAAGATATGGGTGTCAAGAGAGGGTAGAATTTAGAATGGGTAAAGGCTTGTAGCATTGGTTCTTGAAAGAAGAAGGTTTAAGGCTCAAAAGGGTTAGCTAGGGATTATCTCATATGTAGGCTATGGAATTGTTCAACTTATCATTTGGATAAAGGAGAGTCTATAATCACTTCTCGGGTCGAACTTCACTCAAAATTTTGCCTCAACAAACATTCGGGGCAAGTTCTAGACCATTGGCTTGGGACTTGGACTCATAATTCAATTTCTCACCACACACACTCAAGGGTTGCTTAAGACATAGAGTCGAGGGACCACAACAACCTTAGATACGATTGAGCACACAATAGTCCCGAAAGACCACATGATGTTTGATTGGTCAACTCAAGAGTCTCAAGGTCACTACTTTCACCATCCTAAACACAACCACTTGTCTTTGACCATGGGATCAAAGGCAAATGTGTTAGGCCCAAGTGAAGCAATGATTGAAGTACTCTTAACTAAAAACTACTAAAAACAAAAGAAAAAGCAAAAACGAACTCAAACCCTTAAGAAGGTTGTCACGCTATCCATCATCGGGAAGAGTCACCCGGTTCACACAATACTCCACCCTTGAAAGAACCGTGGCATTAAGAAAACCAAGGGCTTATTGAAAATGCCAAAAATAAAATAAAGGACTGCGAGTCTATCTACGAAGCTAAAAACGAAAATTTTTTACGAAATTACGAAAATAGAAATTAGAATGAATATTTACAATAGGGGATTAGAATATACAACGGGGAATGAATATATACAAAATGTAGCTTAACTTTATATACAGACCAAAATAGAGGATAAAAAGTACTGAATGTAAAGTTATATACATACCAAATAGAAAATCAACCAAAAAAACAAAAAAAACATAAACTGAGTCAAATATATACAGTTATCCAGATAAACAAAAATTTAGGGTGCACCCCCACAAATAAAAGCTGGCATTGCCCCCAATGCCAACTATCAACATAAGCATCAAAAAGTCACAAGAAAGGATATAGGGGCTCCCTAAGCCTGGTCCGTCTGCATGGGATCATCAGTGGTCCCCAAGTCCTCTATATGTACGGGAACCTCAGACTGGTTCCCGGTCACCTGCTGCTCAGCTGCTGGGACTGGGGCCTATTCCTGGACTGGCTAGATGTCAGGTGCATCATGTGGCAAACTGGAGGAGGCCTCCTGTGGGACTGCCACCTCAATAACTGCATCAGATGTACTGGGGAGCTTCCTCTTCTTCCTTGGCTACCTGGGTGCCTGCTCCTGCTGTGGCTCTGCTACTGGTGCTGCTGGGGCTGGGGCTGGGTCTCCGAATAGCAAGTCTAGAGGCATCTGGTCTGCCAATAGCTTGTCCACATCTGTCCTGAGCTGTTTCACAAACTCCTTGGAAGCCCGTGATCTCCTTATCTTCTTGTGCTCCTTGGCAAGCTCCTTCAGAGCCTTGCCATGTGACTCCACTGCTGTAGACAAGGTAGCATGTGTCTTCATAATCTTTTCCTGGTTCTCCAGGAGCTTCTTCAAAGTGTCCTCAATGGACTGAGGAATCTGAGCTGGCTGAGGTGTTGACTGGGTCTCAATGGTGGAAGACAATGTAGACAACTTGGATGTCGCAGCTGACATCCAATTGTTCAAACTGGCCAATGTCTGGCTCAACTGATGGGCAGTGAAAGGATGAGCTCTGGAAGATGGAACCCTCGGGCCAGCTAAAGTACTGGGACCAGCAGTAGAGGAAGGTCCTGGAGGCAAGTTCTCAACTGTAGTGGCAGCAGGCATAGTGGAAGGCTCGGTAGAAGGCTCTACCGCAACTGACTCCTCAGACTAGCCAGTTGGGGCAGAGTCAGGTGTTTGGTAGCTCTTGTGTTTAGGATTGTCCGGACCCTGCATACTGTACCAAGAGTAAGGAGCCACAGGCTTGGTCTTGACATCATATCTCTTCTTCTCCACCTCCAGGTCCCGGAAATACATTGAAAGGGTGTTGGGAAAAGGGTAATTCCGGTCATGCTCTTGCCCCACAACAAAAATCACACGGGACATCACATTGCCCACATTGATAGGGTACCCGGCCATAATAGATGCAACAAGAACAGCCCTGGTAAGTGGAATAGTCTGATCGTGTGTAGAAGGGTCAAGCCGACTGTACACAAAAGTCAACCACCCCTGAGCCTCAAAGTTGAAGGTCTTCCGGTATATTTTTCTCTATGCCTGCAACCACCCTGGAACAGTACCTGGGATTGCCAAGTACCGGGCCAACCAAGGACGAACTTCCTCACCCATCCCTAACTTGGCAAGATATAGAGACTCATCTTCATCCCTGAACCCCAAATACTCATTCAGAGAATTTCCATCAAACAACACCGTTTTGTCTCTAACATTGGTCACCTTAGTATCCTTGATGATGTGGGCCACATTAGAGTAGAATTCCCTGACCATGTGCTCATTTGCTTCAATGCACTTCTCCATGAAAAACTCCCAGCCCACTCTAGTTCTAAACTCCCTCTGCACATTAGGGTTGTGGCGTAAGAGGTCATTGTCAATAAAGCTCCTCTCTGGTAACAAGTTCCTCACCGGCCACCACTCCCTAAACTTGTGGTAAGCCACTTGGCTCACGAATCTATCTTCCCACTCCTCGGCTTTCCAAGTTCGGCTATTCCCCCAACCTGAGGCTCACCACCCTCATCTCCGCCTGCACTCTCCCCAGATAATGAAGTTGTGGGGGAGGTGGAGTAGTTCCCACTACCAGCTTCAGACTCGTCAGATGAATCAAAAATTACATTTACCGGCCTCTTGATAGTAGGTGATGCTGGAGAGGTATCAGTTAGCTGGAAGGGGTTGGTTATGTGAGTCGGGACTGATTTTGAGGAGATATCCTTGGATGGCACATACTCACTCCCCGAGGAATGAGAAACAGCCCTATCAGCAGCTCTTATCAGTTTCCGGGTCTTCTAAATGTTCTCTCGCGCCTGGGGAGTGAGTTTTGCTACTCTCTTGCCTTTAGCCCCTCGGGAGGAACCACCTCTTCCGGGTTGTTGTGATCCCTTGTTTCCTCTTTGTTTAACCATTATCTACAAACACACGCATCTAACATTGCTAGTTTAAGCACAGGCAGTGAAACAGGTGAATGAAAAAAATTTCAGACAACAGTTGCAGAAACATGCACCGCGGCCCGCACAAGAAGGAGTGTGGCCGCGTTGGAGGCACCGCGGATCGCACAAAAGCGACCGCGGTCCGCACTGGGCAAAGGCCCAAAATAACAACTCTCTGAATCTCCCACCGTGGTCCGCACAAAATGGGATCGCGGCCGCGATGGGCCAGCGCGGACCGCACAAAAGTGCAATGCGGCCGCGCTGGAAAAAGTCAACTTGCAATCAAAGAGCACCGCGGCCCGCACAAGTAAAGCAGCGCGGACCGCGTCAGGGCAGCGCGGTCGCGCAAGGGCGACCACGATCCGCGCTGAGCTAGGGTTTGCGGGCACTAAGTTAGGGTTGTATTTATGCCATTTTTGTTCAAATTTTTACACCTACTTTGTCCCTACTCATTTGCCCAATCATTAGACACATTCAGCACATAACCTAGGTTTTAAACTATCCTAAACTATTAATTAAATGAAAAAGAAGAAGCTAGGAGACGACAGAAGTAGCTAAAACTACTGGGCAAGCAATTAAAATGAAAATATGAACTTAATTAATCACAAATGAACAAAATGTTACCAGGTTTGTGAAGATTGAATGCAATTAGTCCAAGCAAGCAAGAGTTACGGTCTCCGAAATGGATGAACAGTAGTTCTAGGGCTTAGAGTTTTTAGAGTTCGAAAAGGGTACACTGAGACCTTGGGGCTCTATTTATAGAAAATGATGCGGGCCCCATACTCACCTACCAGCGCGGCCGCGCAAGATGGACCTCGGACCGCGCTGGATTTCACCAAATGATGTTTCAGTAGGCAACCTCTGCGGACGGTGTAAAAGCAGACCGCGGCCGTGAAGGTCTACCCTGGACCGCACTAACTGGAATGCGGACGTGGTGGAAAACTTCAGAGACCATCATTGTTGGACCATGCCAGTGCGGACCGTGCTAAGGAGACCGCGGCCGCACTGGCAAACTTCAGAGACTGTTCAATTTGTTCCAACTTATTTTGCACTGCATCAACACAATCCCTGCAACATCTCACAACAAATTAGCTCAAAAATCCTAAACTATAAAGAAAATCAAAGAGAAAGAAAAAGACATGGGTTTCCTCCCAAGAAGCGCCTGATTTAACGTCGCGGCACGACGCGGGTTACCAACACATCGTTTGAAATGTACCATAGCCACCACGTGGCTATCATCAATCTTCCCAAGATAATGCTTCGCACGATGTCCATTGACTCTGAATATTTCACCATTCTTGTTCCTTAGATCAAGAGCACCAAATGGGGTCACGAACAGAACTTCAAATGGCCCACTCCACTTTGATTTGAGCTTTCCTGGAAACAGACGTAACTGGGAGTTGAAAAGAAGAACCATATCACCAACTTTGAATTCCTTTTCCCGAGCATATTTGTCGTGAAGATAATTCATCTTGTCCTTATGCAAGGACGAGATGGACTAGGCATGAAATCTAAACTCATCAATTTCATTAAGTTGCTCAACACGGAGATTCGCTGCAACATCCCCTTCCAAGTTCAACTTTCTCAAGGCCCACATAGCTTTGTGCTCCAATTCCACCGGAAGATGGCAAGCTTTCCCAAACACCAACCGATACGGGGACATACCAATTGGGGTATTGTAAGCTGTCCGGTACGCCCATAAGGCGTCATCCAACTTTTTCGACCAATCGGTCCTGTGAGCACGTGATTTTTGCCTCGCATGATTTGCTCCTACAGAATTCCCAAAATTAGGATTTTTCTTTTAATTATTTAATTTTTAAGATTTAATTGCATAATTTTCATGTTTATTTGCATTTCTGTGTGCATTTTTAATTTATATAATTCATGGAAAATTCAAAAAATACATATCGCATTTGCATTTAGGATTAAATTTTACATATGTTCGATTAATTAGTAGTTAGGATTTTACAAAAATACGAAAATCACAAAAATTGATTTATTTTGCTTTGTTTAATTTTTAGCTTTGAATTTTGTTAGCTTTCTTTTAATTTGGTATTTAATTAATTGAGTTAATTATTAATTAGAGCTTAATATAATTTGGCAGATTATTTTAGTTTTTAGAGTTAGTTTAGGTTTTTAGTTTTTAATTTGAAAAGAAAAGAAAAGAAAACTAAAAAGAAATTGAGTCTTTTCATAGAGATCCCCAAATTTGGGCTGGCCCAAATCAAACTCAATCAAACCCCTTTAAACCCGTCCAAAAGCAGAAGTTAAGCATATTTGAGAGCAAAAAGATCAAGTCTGATTTGCAAGCAACATATGCGAGATACAAGTGTGCACGTCTGAAGCTACATGAACTAAGATAGAAGAACCAGTTTCATCACTGTGTTTATTCTAAGTCTAGTTCAATTGTAGTAGGTTTTCATATTGTACCTTTCAGCTTTCTTAGAAGCAATTGTATTAGGTACTCTGAGTATTCAAGTTAGAGTTAACTTGAAAGTGTCGCAACAGTTGAGGCTGTGTGCTACACTGGGATTAGAGTTAATCCTTAGGTTTACAAAGAGTTTTGTAAATGCAGTTTTTGGCTCAGTGATGTTAGTGGAGTTTGGGAAAATCCTACTGAGTAGTAGGTCGTGGTTTTTTCACCTTTTGAGCCAGGTGTTTTCCACGTAAAAATCTCTGTGCACTTTACTTTCAGTATTTATTATTCCGCAAACTGCTGTAGTTAGAACACTTAGAAGAACCCGGTTCTTCTAACGCGAAAATTAGGTACCACACAAATCACCCCCCCCCCCTCTTGTGTGGTATTGACGTTTATAACATCACATGATCCTGAATCAATTGTTGCCACATCTTCTTTCTTCTTCTTACCAATCACTCCCCCAGTACCATTCTCGATTGCTTGGGTAGTTTCCTTGATAGCCAAGTAACTCATGATTTTTCATGATTTAAGCCCTTCTTCCACCATGCCACCCATCTTCACTACCTCGTTGAAAGACTTGCCTATGGCCGATATCAGATGGCCAAAATAGGTAAGCTCCAAAGCCTGTAGAAAGTACTCCACCAATTTCGCTCTCCTCCATCGGGGGGTTAACTCTTGCCGCTTGTTCTCTCCAGTGAAAACCATATTCTCTGAAACTTTCACTAGGCTTCTTCTCAATCTCAGTCAAAGACAAACGATTGGGAATAATATTGATGTTGTACTGGAAATGACGAGCGAATGCCTGGGCCAAATCATCCCAGGTATACCATCTGCTATGATCATGACGAGTGTACCACTCCACATCTATTCCACTTAGACTCTGACTAAATTATGCCATCAATAGCTCATCTTTCCTGCCGGCTCCTCTTATTTTACTAGAAATCCCCTAAAATGGGCCACCGAGTCTCGGTGCCCGTCATACAAATCAAACTTCGGCATCTTAAACCCCATAGGCAACTGAACATTAGGGAGTAGACACAAATCTTTGTAGGCCACGCTCATCTGGCCTCCTAATCCTTGTATGTTTCAGAATAATTGTTCCAGGCTTCTTACCTTCCTGAACATCTCCTCATGTTCTGGGTTTTAGGTGGCTTCTCAATCTCGACAGGGAGGTCAAAACGAGGAGTGTAAGAGTAATGCTCTGGGGCCTTGAAAGTAGGATATGGGGTATAGTATTGGTTATCTTGGTTCTAGAATAAGGGCTCACCGAAGGATCGATGGAGTGTAGCGGGTGAGGGTTCCACAAAAACAGGGGTGGCTGGTGGAAGAGGGTATGGGACTGGTTTGGGTGGTAGAACTTGTGGGGTTTGGGAAGTAGTGCCTTGCTAGTGGTGGTAAATGGGAAAGCCTGGAGATAAATAACCAGTGGGAGGTTCTTGGGATTGAGCCAGCGGCGGGACGAAAGCAGGGTTGGTGGGGTATGATAGTGGTAGATGACCCTTCATCCACGCCTGGTACATCTCTGTCATCTGGTGTTTCAACTTATGTAACTCCTATTTCAGATTAACATCAGACTCTTTCCCATCCCTTGACGGATCAATAACACTTGCATCCATTGCTTGGTCAGTCATGATCAACATATCTTTGGCCTGGTGTTGTGCAGGTGAGTTGCTAGAATGCCAAACAAACTAACCATCTGCCAGTACTTGATGACATCAAGTAAACTCGTTAGTGATTAGAGCTTAACAGATAGGCAACCGCACGTTGGGGATGTAATGCACCTAAGTAGTTAACCATTTCTAGTATGTATTTGAACGGCCACTTGCGTCATCCCGGCTTTCATTATTTTTCATTTTGCTAACTTCTTTTTTTTCGTTCCTGTCTTTTCTTTGTCTTGGTTCTCGTCTTTTCTTTATTCCCTTCTATTTTTTCTCTCTTGTTTTTGTCCTATTTATTTCTTTCCTACGTATTTTTTCTTGTTTTTCTCTTCTTTTTTCTTTTTTTTCTTTCTCTTTTTTTTCTCTTTTCTANNNNATCCATTAGGTCTGATCATGGAACTGAATTTGAAAATGCACAGTTTTGTGAATTTTGTGATGAAAATGGAATAGATCATAATTTTTCTGCCCCTAGGACTCCTCAGCAAATGGGGTAGTTGAAAGGAAGAACAGGACCCTTGAGGATATGGCAAGGACCATGCTTCTTTCTTGTAAACTACCTCATAGCTTCTGGGCAGAGGCTATAATTGCTTGTTATATAATAAATAGATGCATGACTAGACCTCTTGTAGAGAAAACTCCCTATGAGTTACTTAAAGGGAGAAAACCAAACATATCCCATCTTAGGGCTTTTGGTTGTAAGTGCTATGTGCACAATAATGGCAAAGACTCCCTAGGTAAGTTTGATCCCAGAAGTGATGAGGGAGTATTCTTGGGATATTCTTCACATAGCAAAGCATACAAAGCGTTTAATAAAAGAACTCTATGTGTTGAAGAGAGTGTACATGTTGTGTTTGATGAATCTAACACTCTTTCTGAGAGACAGGAACATGAAGATGAAGCCATTGGACTGGTGAGACAATTGACTGAAGCCACAGCACAAGTAAAAGTGGCATCAAAGGAAGGAGCAGGTGATGGAACAGGTCCTCTCACCCAGGGCAACCTGACAGGGGGAACCAATCTGAAGGAACCTGTACCTGAACCTGTTCCTCTGCAGCATAACTATGAAGGAGAATCTAGCAGGAACCAGATGGTGGGAAAATCTTACAAGTACCTGAGTTCTCACCCCATTGAGAACATCATCAATGATCCATCATCTGGGGTCAAGACAAGATCACAACTGAAGAACCTGTGTGCATTTGATGTTTTTCTGTCCCTCATTAAACCTAAAAAATGTGAGTGAAGCTCTACAAGATGCAGATTGGGTCAATGCTATGCAAGATGAGCTCAATCAGTTTGAAAGAAGCCAAGTCTGGCACTTAGTTCCAAAACCAAAAGACAGGTCAGTCATTGGGACAAAATGGGTCTTCAGGAACAAACTAGATGAAGATGGAACAGTTATAAGAAATAAGGCAAGGTTGGTGGTTCAAGGCTATAGTCAAGAGGAAGGCATTGATTATGATGAGACTTTTGCTCCAGTGGCTAGACTTGAAGCAATTAGACTCCTCATAGCCTTTGCAGCACATATGGAATTCACTCTTTATCAAATGGATGTCAAAAGTGCCTTCCTAAATGGCTTTCTCAAAGAAGAAGTGTTTGTGAGACAACCTCCAGGATTCGAAAGTAAAGAATGTCCTGATCATGTATACAAGCTAGATAAAGCTCTCTATGGTCTCAAGCAGGCCCCAAGAGCTTGGTATGAAAGATTTTCAAAATTCCTTCTGGAGCATGGGTAAAAAAGAGGTAAAATTGACAGCACTTTGTTCCTAAGGGAAAAAGGTAAAGATCTTCTTGTTGTACAAATATATGTTGATGATATAATATTTGGGGCCACTACAGATAGGTTGAGCAAGGAATTTGCTAAATTAATGGGAAGTGAGTTTGAAATGAGTATGATGGGTGAACTAAATTTCTTCCTAGGCTTACAGATAAAACAAAGCCCAAACGGAACCATGATTCATCAACAGAAATATACAAAGGAACTAATCAAGAAGTTTAAAATGGAGGACTCTAAAGAAAAAGATACACCTATTGCAACTGCCACTAAATTAGATGCTGATGAACCTGGTTCATCAGTTGATCAAAAGTTGTATAGGGGTATGATTGGTTCACTCTTGTATCTTACTGCCAGCAGACCTGACATTGTTTTCAGTGTAGGACTCTGTGCACGTTTTCAGGCTAATCCAAAAGAGTCTCACTTGACTGCTGTCAAAAGGATACTGAGATACCTGAAAGGGACCACTGAATTATGCCTATGGTATCCTAAAGGTAGTAATTTTGATCTAGTAGGTTATGCTGATGCTGACTATGCAGGTTTCCTAGTGGATAGAAAAAACACTTCAGGTATGGCTCACTTTCTTGGTTCATGCCTTGTATCATGGGCCACCAAGAAACAGAATTCAGTAGCCCTATCTACTGCTGAAGCTGAGTATGTGGCTGCTGCTTCTTGTTTGTGCTCAACTACTGTGGATCAAGCAACAATTAGTAGACTTTGGTATAGAAGTGGGATGCATACCAATATTCTGTGATAACAGTAGTGCTATAAGTATGACAAAGAACCCGGTTCATCACAAAAGGACTAAGCACATAGATGTTAGACACCACTTCTTAAGAGACAACTATGAAAAAGGGCTAATCTCCATAGAATTTTGTGCTACTGATAAACAAATAGCTGACATCTTCACTAAGGCACTGAGTAGAAAAAATTTTGAAAGGAACAGGTTCGAGTTAGGGATGATTAAGATCACCTAAAAGGTCCAGTTCAGAAATTTTTGGCTAGGAGTTCTAAATTTTTGTGAATATTAGACTAATTTCTACTCAGTCTCATACTGTAAATAGTATAATCTTGTGACATGTGTCTATGCAATTCACTAATCTCTTACAAACTTTCTATTTTGACATTTGAGGCATAATCAAGAGAAGTTTCACTTGAAGAACCTGGTTCATCAAATTATGCTCATGAGAAAGTTCAGGTATGTTTCTATTCTTTGCACAATTAGAAAAATTTAATTATCAATCATGAGCAAGAGTCCTAGATATACCAAACGTCCTAAAAATTCTATCTGTTGGGTCAATTGAACCATTTTCATTGAAACTAGAAGTCTAAATATAACGGCACCTTCTCCTAAATTCTAGTAATTCAAATTAATCTCTACGGAGACCGGAACTCTAAATTGATTAGACCTCTATGTGACTACTGAAAAGGCTGCAGTTTCTGAGTAATAATTACCCTCTTTAAAAACCCCAAACCACTCAATAATCATCAATTCCTCACAAAACCCCTGATAATTCTCTCTCGTCTCTGAAACTCTCCAAAGCTCTTCACACCACCAAAATTTTCTTAGGGTTTTCAAAAATTCCTCACCATGACAAATTCCCAAGACAATCCTGGCACTCCACCACCTGTTTCACCCAACACCTCATCTTCCATACCACCAGTCGAAAACCCAAAACCTAGATTCCATTGCCAGAAAATGCTAGCAAGAAAAACTTTAGCTACAGGTTCTTTGAGAAAAACTTTGAATGAAAAACTTCAGTCCAGTCAAAAGAAAGCAGGCCCAGCAGCTGAGACCAACTCTAGCTCTGAATCTGATGATTACATCTCCACCAGTGAAGGAGATGAACCTGGGTCTTCTAAACAGGCCAAAACTCATGAAACCCAAAGAGAGGTAAAATCTTGCTATGTTTTTCCTGATGTAGTTGAAAGGGAGGAAAATCGATTTGTTCTGATAGGGGCTGCTAGAGATGTAGGTGGGACTGATTCTGGGAAAATGAGGAAGAAAANTGTGCACGTCTGAAGCTACATGAACTAAGATAGAAGAACCAGTTTCATCATTGTGTTTATTCTAAGTCTAGTTCAATTGTAGTAGGTTTTCATATTGTACCTTTCAGCTTTCTTAGAAGCAATTGTATTAGGTACTCTGCGTATTCAAGTTAGAGTTAACTTGAAAGTGTCGCAACAGTTGAGGTTGTGTGCTACACCGGGATTAGAGTTAATCCTTAGGTTTACAAAGAGTTTTGTAAATGTAATTTTTTGGCTCAGTGATTTTAGTGGAGTTTGGGAAAATCCTACTGAGTAGTAGGTCATGGTTTTTTCACCTTTTGAGCCAGGTGTTTTCCACGTAAAAATCTCTGTGTACTTTACTTTCAGTATTTATTATTCCGCAAACTGCTGTAGTTAGAACACTTAGAAGAACCAGGTTCTTCTAACGCGAAAATTAGGTACCACACAAATCACCCCCCTCTTGTGTGGTATAGACGTTTATAACATCATGCCTTAATCAATCCTGGCCGTCGAGGTTTCATGATCTAACGGCCAGGAACCTAGGGTCTCACCCATATATTAGTGTCCAAACAGACCCCCCTACCCCCTCGTCTCCCGTCTCTCACCCCCAAACCCTAGAGAAACCCTAGCCGCCATCGTTCCCCCACTGTCTCTGTCGTCTGCCGCCACCGGAAATCGCCTACGGCGGCGGCGAGTCTCCAATCTCAACCAGATTAACACCCCAAGGCCCTCTTTCCGTCCTCTTCCCGAATCCCTAACCTATTTCCTTCGAATCCCACTGGTGCGTCTCGAATCTTCAATCAAAAATTAGACCTAAACCTAACCCTCCCCCAAAACAAATCCCTACATCTGTAGCTTGTGACCAAACTCCGATTTAGCCGAAATTAGAGGCTAATTGGTTGTTCTTATCAGGAACAACTAATCATCCTCAAGTTTTGTCTATCTCAGAATGGTTCTTGGCATTTAGTTTTACCCGTTGGTTTCACCTTGGGTCTGGTCTCAGGTATTTTCGTTCCTTTTCTTCTTTCGTTTTGTTTCTTTAATAAGTCTTGCCTGAATTACCAGTTTGAGTTTGTTTAAGTTCGTTAGTTCTAATTGCAATGAGTTTTAGGGATTATATTTCTGTTTAATTGCTAGTTTAAATGATCCTGTGAGTGCTGTGTGTTTGATTCATGTTCAATTTGTTTTTAGTTGTTAAATTTCGGTATTTTTCTTTTAAGATTTTTCATAGTTTGATCTGTTTGAAACCCTAGAGTTTGAATAATCTTGTTTGTCATATTTCAAGGGGTTTTAGGGTTAATTGTCAGTCTAAGAACTAGAGGGGTCTCAAAGGAAGGGGTAAAGGTAAATAACAGGTTTGCTAAGGGTAAATTGGGGAATAGCCTTAGAGAATCTTGTTGTAACAGAAATAGGAAGCCCCCTAGAAGCTTCTAGCAAGGACTTGCAATCAAATTTCAGGCCTTAACTTGGAAAACAAGTCATAAAATCAGGGACCTAAGGGGTAAAATAAAACCTTGAGGTTGCCCTAATTGCTTGCCTATAAAGGCATTGCATTCTTGCCTTGCAAAGAGATTTCAGAGGAGATTTTGGAGAACTGTAAGAGGTGAAAATACATAGACCCAATATAGAACCTAGAGATCCAAGAGCTGAAAATACAGAAAAAGAGCTAAGAAATCCTGATAAATCCTAGACAGCTGAAATTTTAAAACACTACTCCATTGGAATTCTGTCTTGAGTTTTAGTTTTTTCCTTTGAATAAAAAGCAATTTCTGAATCCTTTTGAATGAAAAATGGTTTAATCCTGCATTAGAAAAGCTTTGGGGTTCAGCTTGTGTTGAAGTTTCACTGTTCCATTCATTTCTTGCTTGGATTTCTGAAGCTTTCAAAGTTATAAAGCATTTCCTGGTTCACTTGAGTTTGAATATGAACTGATTTGGGGTTGGAAACTAGTTCGAAATTGAGTCCTGGGTTCTGCTAGTTTGTTGCTCGTTTTTGAGTTGGATTTTTGCTGATTTTGCTCCAACCTGGTTGCTGTGCTGCTACCTGCTAGCTACTGATCCTGCTTGGTTCTGATTTCTGTCCTATTTTAGGTACAAGTTCTGAATCTCTCATGATGTAAGGTCCAATTTGAAGATGAAATGAAAGAATGTTATGCCATAAGCTGTGTCTATTGCTTGATGTTCATATCTCCTTTATCTGGTTCATAGTGTAATTTAGTCAATTTCTGTTTAAGTAGCAAGTTTTCATGTTGTAATAAATGCTGGACTGTCAGATCATGATATATTTAGATCTTATTTGGTTATTCTAGCTTTAATGTAGGTTAATTTTTGCAATCCATGTTAGCTAAATGTAGGAATTGTTTGGAATTGTCAGGTTCTCCTGCTGTCTGTAGGTGCAAGCTTGATATTCCCTTTTGTAGTTTAGCTATGCTATAATAATTGAGCTCTTTTCGTTCATGAAGCATGGAAATCGTGAGAAGTTAATCTATAATAATACTAATTTCTTTTAAGTGTTCAGGATTCTGCTACCATGTTTTAAATGCTATTTTAGGTCTAAAATTTGGAATATTATGTGAGCATGAAAATGACAATAGGATTGATATGTTTGTTTGTACAAGTATTAATTCTGTGGTGAATGGATGTTTAAAATGGTTCTTAGTTGAATCTCAATCCATGCTTCAGTGTATAGTTTCCATAGCCTTAGTTTGGTGGTCATTCGATATCAAGCTTGGAAATCTGCAAATTTAAAATTCAGTTGTTAAGGCATTTTTCTTTAGTTTGAATTTTTTTTCTTCCTGTGGTTGCCCGGATTCGACCCCCTAACTTCTTTCTCATTGATTTGGGCATGCTTTGTTCGAATTGGGCCTGCTTCGAGCCCAAGTTAAATTCCGGCTTGGCATGATAAAACATGGCCGCCTTCAGCTACTGTGGAGGCCCGATATGGGTATCATGGAGGCCCCTATTTTACACGCATCCCATATGGACTCGGCTCTCTTTGGGCCTATGATTGAAATAGTAACTGGTTCACTAATAATTAAATACAGTAGGCTTTGGACTTTTGAAATAGACGTTAGGGTTTCAATAATTTGCCTTAGATTATTGTTAGGTCTTTCTTTTCTTTAATCAAGTTAGAATAAATGGAGGTGCGCCGCGCCAAATAAAATCACAAATGCGTGGCCCTCTTTAATTATTTCCTTTAAAATACTTAGAACTCGGGACGTGCCATTTAGCGAATTATCATGGCCCCCACAAAGTTAACAACGCGTAGTTGCTTTAGGCGCGTATTTTAATAATATTACCTTCCTAAACTCGGGTGTGCATTTCATGTGACTCAAATTCAAACGTTGAATAAAATGTGTTTCAGATTGCGGGTGCATTTCATGTGACGCGATCCAAAGACATGTTTTAAACGACGTTCAATCTTCCTTAAAATTAATTAAAAGCGATTAATAGTTTAAAATGCACATAGGTTTGAACATGTATTAAAAATCAGATAGTAGGCCGATTATGATAGTTTAAGCGACCGTGCTAGAACCACGGAATCCGGGGGTGCCTAACACCTTCCCTCGGGTTAACAGAATTCCTTATTCAGAATTTCTGGTTCGCAGACTTCAAAAGGAAAGTCAAAATTTTCCTCGATTTGGGATTCAAAATAAACCGGTGACTTGGGACACCAGAAAACAAACCATCCCAAGTGGTGACTCTGAATAAAAATGAATAAATAATCCCATTTCGAATAATGTCACTTAAAGTGAAAAAACTCCCTTATATACTACCCTTCGGGGTGGTGTGTAAAAAGGAGGTGTGACAGGTCCTATTAGCATTGACCGTCTTGGACAAGATACTTTTATTTCCCGGTTGGAGACTTCCACTTGACCACTAGCTTGAGGATGATAGGGGGTGGTCACTTTGTGATTTACTCCATACTTGACAAGCAATGAGTCGAAAGCCTTCTTGCAAAAGTGAGACCCCCCATCACTAATGATAGCACGAGGGGTGCCAAACCTTGTGAAGATACTCTTTTTCAAGAATGCCACAACACTCCAGGCTTCATTGTTGGGTAAAGCCACTAAAGTAAATCCACTTTGAGACATAGTCCACCGCCACGAGAATATAAGTGTTCCCACAAGAGCGCATTAAAGGACCCATGAAATCGATGCCCCAAACATCAAAAATATCCACCTCGAGAATCGTATTGAGAGGCATCTCATCCCTTTTAGAAATTCCGCCGGCTCTTTGGCATGCATCACATCTCTTTACCAAATCACTAGCATCCTTAAACAAAGTTGGCCAATAAAAACCGCAACTCAAGACCTTTGAAGCCGTCCTCACCCCTCCATGATGGCCACCATAGGGGGAGGAGTGACATGCCTCCAATATGCTCAATTGTTCACCTTCCGGGACACATCTTCTAATCACACCATCCGTGCAAATTTTAAACAAGTACGGATCATCCCAATAAAAATCCAAACTATCCCGCTTGAGTTTCTTCTTTTGATTGGAAGAGAGATCACAATGGACAATTCCGGTCACAATGAAGTTGGCAATGTCCGCGAACCATGGCATGTCACACATTGACACGGAAAGAAGTTGCTCGTTGGGGAATGTATCATTTATCTCAAGGCCGTCACATGGCCTCCCTTCTTCCTCCAACCGGGACAAATGGTCCGCAACTTGGTTCTCACTTCCCTTCCGGTCCACTATTTCTAAATCAAATTCTTGAAGGAGTAACACCCATCTCATCAATCTTGCCTTGGAATCCTTCTTGGTCATCAAATACCTAAGGGCGGCATGGTCCGTGTGCACAATCACCTTGGCCCCCATAAGATATGGTCTAAATTTTCTCCATGGCAAATACAATGGCCAATAACTCCTTCTCCGTCACCGTGTAATTTCGTTGAGCTTCATTCATAGTCTTACTTGCATAATACACGGGATGGAACATTTTGTTAACCCGTTGACCCAACACCGCCCCCACTGCAACGTCACTAGCATCACACATTAGTTCAAAGGGTAAACTCCAATTAGGTGCGGTTATGATAGGGGTAGTGGTCAACTTGTGCTTTAAAAGTTCAAAGGCCTCCATGCATTTTTCATCAAAAACAAACTTAGCATCTTTCTCTAGCAACTTGCAAAGGGGATTCACAACCTTTGAGAAATCTTTTATAAACCGCCGCTAGAACCCGGCATGCCCAAGAAAACTCCTCACCCCTTTGACAGAAGTGGGGGGAGGGAGCCTTGAATCACCTCGATCTTAGCCTTGTCTACCTCAATCCCATGCTTAGAAATCTTGTGACCCAACACTATACCTTCTTCAACCATAAAATGGCATTTTTCCCAATTCAGAACGAGGTTAGTTTCTTCACATCGGGCCAAGACTCTCTCCAAGTTTACCAAGCACTCGTCAAAGGAATCACCAACCACACTGAAATCATCCATAAAGACCTCCAATATGTCTTCCACCATGTCGGTGAAAATAGCCACCATGCAACGTTGGAAGGTCGCCGGAGCATTGCACAACCCGAATGGCATCCGGGAGAAAGCAAATGTACCATAGGGGCATGTAAAAGTGATCTTCTCTTGGTTCTCCGGGGAAATTAAGATTTGATTGTAGCCCGAGTACGCATCCAAAAAACAATAGAACGCTCGCCCCGCAAGGCAATCAAGCATTTGATCGAGGAATGGCAAGAGAAAATGATCCTTGTGGGTCACCTTGTTGAGTTTCCGGTAGTCCATACAAACTCTCCACCCGGTAATGGTTCGAGTGGGAATAAGCTCATTGTTGTCATTGGTCACCACCGTCATCCCTCCTTTCTTTGGCACACATTGGACCGGAGAAGTCCATGAGCAATCGGAAATTGGATACACTACACCCGCATTAAGCCACTTGATCACTTCTTTCTTCACCACCTCTTGCATTGCTTCATTTAGCCTCCTTTGATGTTCTAGGGAAGGCCTTGCATCATCCTCCAAGATAATTTTATATGCAAAATGCGGGGCTTATTCCCCGAATGTCCGCCAGAGTCCATCCTATTGCCCTTTTTCGCCTTTGAAGCACCTCCAAAGTGGCCTCAACCTGCATGTTAGTAAGGCAAGAAGAAAGAATAACTGGAAGAGTTGAATTAGAGCCCAAAAATTCATACCTGAGGTGTGGAGGAAGTGGCTTCAACTCTAACACCGGTGGCTCCTCAATTGATGGTTTTGTTGGTGGAGTTTTCCGGTTTTCAAGATCCAAAGATAATTTTCTCGGCTCATAGGATTAAGAGCCCATCCCATGTAATGCATTGACACACTCCACTCTGCTTGCATCATCATCGACATCAAGATTTAACAGCACGGCCTCAAGGGGATCCTCCACGTTGATTATAGAACTTGTGTCATCCACTATCAGCTGTGACAATGT
>NC_031997.1:29507818-29539546 GCF_001879085.1 Nicotiana attenuata
TTAGAACAATATCATCAAGAGGAAGTCTGCCTTTCAAAATTCTCCATACTATGAAGGAGATTTTAAACGGTATGTGCTTGTTCCAGTTTTTGGATAGGAGCGGGGATTTCTCTTTTCTTTTCCTGAGAAGCTGGTAAGCAGATGAACAGGAGAATGTTCCTTGGGGATTGGGGTCCACACGGCTTGATCCTGCAAATGATTCTGCCCGATGTTGATGCGTTTAACCTCATTAACAACTTCCTGAGGAACAATGTCTTATAGGAGCTCGATGTTCCATCCGTGGTAGTTGAGCAAAGTACTGATATTAGTGTTTCCTGGTTTTGATGGGGGATTGACCATTGTTTTGATGGTACCTGAGGGTAACCATCTATCCCACCAAAATAGACTATTTCCCTTGTTGATTTTCCATTGAATGTTGAAATCCACTTTGTTTCTAGCTTCCAATAGACCCCTCCAAGAGTTAGAATCCTTGGGGTCTAGCTTTTTGGAGATTGGGTTGGATCTTTGGCAGTACTTAGCTCGAAGGAATCGAGTCCATAAATTGTTTTCTACCCTGAATCTCCACCACCTTTTTGCTGCAAATGAGTTGCAAATGTCTTGGAGCTTTTTGAAGCCAACTCCTCCCTCTTCAGTTGGATAACTCATGTTTTCCCAGGAACACCAATGATAGCTTTTCTTACCTTCTTTTTCCCCCCAAAAGAAGTTTGCCAAGTACATTTCAATCTGCTTGATAATGGCCTTAGGAGGTTCCATGGCTGCAAGTAGATATAAAGTTTGGGATTGCAGAATGTGTTTGATGATAATAGCTTTACCACCAGATGATAGGAGTTTCCCTTGCCAACCTCCCACCTTGTTTTGAACTTTTGTGGCTAGGTCAGCGAAGTAGCATATCTTCTTTCTACCTATATATATGGGGCATCCGAGGTATGTGAATGGGAATTGCATATGCTTGAAGCCTGTCCATTTCCGGATTCTTCTGATGATTCTTTTGTTGTGCCTGTTGTCCCAATGGGTGTACTTTAGGAAAAAACTTTTGTCTTTGTTGATCTCTTGTCCAGATGCATCCTGGTAGTCCTCTAGGATTTCCATTAGCAGCTTCACTGATTTCCTGTCACCAGAAGAAAAAGAATTAGATCATCCGCATAGCTTAGGTGATTTATCTTGGGCCCTTTGGGATTCATAGAGAAACCAATAAACTGGTTGTTCTCATTGAGTCTGTTAAGGGCCCTAGATAATGCCTCAGCAGCTAGAATAAATAGGGAGGGTGAAAGAGGGTCTCCCTGTTTCAATCCTCTTGTTGACTTGAAGAAGCCATGTCTTGTGCCATTGATTAAAATGGAATACCAATTCTCAGAAATCAGCCTGTGAATGGAGTCAATGATGATTTCGGAGAAATTCATTTTCCTTAGCACAGCTGTGAGGAAACTCCAAGATAGATTGTCGTAGGCTTTGGACATGTCAAGCTTAATGACTATGTTTCCTCCTTTGTTAGTCTTCTTGATCCCATGTACCAGCTCCTGGGCAAGAAGGATGTTTTCAGTTATTAGTCTACCTTTAACAAAACCAGACTGATTATCAGAAATTAAGTTAGGAAGGATGTTAGCAATCCTAGCACTGATAATTTTAGAGATGATCTTGTTGGAAACATTACACAGGCTAATAGGCCTTAGTTGTGATAGGGATGAGGGGGAGGTTACTTTAGGGATAAGAACTAGGTTCGTGTGGGTGTAGAATCTAGATAGGTTATATCCATTAAAGAAATTTTGAACAAACTTGCAAACCTCCCTTTTGATAATGTCCCATGATGCTTGGTAGAAGTGGCTACTGAAACCATCTGGGCCTTCAGAGCTGTTGGGATCAATTGAGAAGACTGCTTTTTTGATCTCTTCTTCTTCAGGGATCTGATTCAGGTAGTGGTTGTCTTCCTCTGTGATCATAGGGTCAATGCAATCCAGTATAGACAGGTTATTATCACTATGCTTATGGGTGAATAAGTTGCTGAAGTGATCTATTGCAGCTTTTGCAATAGCTTCATTGCCCTCCATCCATACTCCTTGGTCATCCTTAATTCTGTAGATGTGTGCTCTCCTCCTTTTCTCCTTAATCACACTATGAAAATATTTGGAGTTGGAGTCACCTTCTTCAGCCCATTTAATTCTGGCTTTCTGCTTGAGGATAGATTCTTGCATCTTAAGCCATCTGGTGTATTCAGCTTGAGCCTTATAGAGATTTTGCCTATTGGCATCATTATTATTAGCCTCATATTCATGCTCTAATCTACACATCTCCAGTTCTGATAGTTTGACTGAGGTGAAGACATCTCCAATAGACTCTTTGGACCAATTGCTAAGGCATCTGGCTACAGCTTTCAGTTTTTGTTGTAGAATCCATTGATCGTTACCCTGTACCTCCTTGTTCCAGGTGTTTTCAACCAAGGAGTTGTAGTCACTCTGCTTAGTCCAGAAATTAAGGAACCTGAAGTATTTGATAGCTTCATGGTTCTCATTTCCAAATTTAAAGGTGATGAGACTATGATCCGACCCTGATTTAGCATGGTGGTCAACTCTGTTGATTTGGAATTTTCCTGCCCAATCCTCGTTTATAAGAACCCTGTCCAGTCTAGTGCTAATTCTTCTTCTACCCCTGCTACCATTGCACCATGTGAAGGGATTCCCTGTGTAGCCAAGGTCAGTCATTCCACAGTCATCCATGCAGCTAATGAAGTCTGCGCTCTTGCTAAGAACATGAGGAGTTCCACCCTTCTTTTCCTCTGGGGCCATAATGATGTTGAAGTCGCCAAGGATTGACCATGGTCCATTAACTCTGTTGCTCATGTTTCTCAGCTTGTTCCATAGTTTCCTTCTTTTTACTGCACTGTTCCTTGCATAGACTGCTGTGATCCAGTAGGTATAATCATCTTCCTTGATCTTGAAGGTGATCTGTTGTCTGCTATTGTCGATGGTTTCACATTCCAGGCCATTGTTCCAAAAGCACCACAATTTGCTACAGTTATTGGAGATAGCATGGTCAAAGCCTAGATATCTTCTGTATTCTTCCAACTTATCAAAGGAGAGAAAAGGTTCTTGAAGGATGACCATACTAGCTTTATGAATTCTGATTAGTTTAGCTAATCTTTCACTAGCACCTTTGGAGATCATACCCCTAATATTCCAGTTGATGATGTTAATCATTAGGAAAGGTTGGGGGTTTGTATGTTTCCTTGTTGTTGGAAGGTACTGGAGTTTTTTATTTGACCTCCTTTACCTTTGTGATTTCTTCTTTTGTTTCCCCTTGGCGATAGCCCTTGTTTTTGTATAACTTCCTCAGTTTCTTTTGCCACAGGATCATCAAATTGTTTTGGAGAGGGAGCAAAGGCTTCAAGTAAGCTGTCTGCTACTTGTTCATCTTCATCATCCTCACTTTCACCTCTAGAGTTTTCAGTTATCTCATCATCTGTGGAGGCCTCTTGAGAGTGGTTGCTGTCCATGTCCTCTCCTGATTCATAGATTGAGTTGTTGTCTATGTCCGGACCATGTTTGTTGTTCAGCTCCCCTTGAAGATGCTCAAGAGTCCCCATGTCAATAGTGATTTTTCCTCCTTTACTTTGAATGCAAGCTGTGTCTGCAGTAAAAGGAGACATAATCTGGTTGTTTGAATTAGCACTACTACTTTCCTGTTCTTTAGTTTTTCCTTCCTGTTGAGACTGTATTTCTTTTCCTTTGTCTGTTGTAACTTCTTTAGGTCTGCTCATAGTTTGTATTTTCCCTTCCTTTTGGACTGCCTCTATGATCTTGTCCTCTATTTGCCGTGATTTCTGTTTGACCCAAAGTCTGTTTTTAACTTTCAGACTTTGGGTATTCACCTTGTTAGTCTTCTTCTTTTTGTGCCTGCCACTATTTATGTTTGGGTTGATTTCTCTCGCTTGAATGGTTGTGTCGTTTTGCTTTCCTTCCACATTGTCTTTGATAGGTTTGATCGCTTGAGTGTTGCTGTTTTGGAAGGTTGTCTGATCTTGTTTAGGTTTTGCTTGGTTCATTGTGTTTTGTTGGGCTTTGTCATTGTTGGTGTTGGAGTTTCCTGCCTGAAAGGTCTTCTTTTTCCTGTTCCTTTTGTTTCTCACCTGAATGAAACCATCATCTTTTTGGTTCTCAATGTGTGTCTGTGCCCCATCAGTGTTTGCTTTCAATTCTGCTTCCCCAGGTATGTTAGCCTTTGGTTGCTCCTCTCTTATCTCTGTTTTTTCATTATCCCTGTTGGTTTTAGCTTGCTCTTTCTTCCTGGCCTCAACCTTACACCTTTCCACATCATGTCCTTGCAATTTGCAAGTTCTACAGAAGGCTGGTACACCTTTATACTCTAATTTTTGATCTCTGCCCTTCAGCCCTGTTGTATCGCCTTCAATGCCTACAAAAACAGCATCTGGGAGAGACTTCATTAAGTCTACTTCAACCCTGACCTTTGCCATGTGAGGTCTGGTTCGAGAGACAGTAGCAATGTCCTCTTTCATAGGTGTGCCAATTTGTTCCAAAACTTGCCGCAAGTAATCCCATTTGAACTTATGAAAGGGCAGTTCTGGTAGTAACACCCAGATGGGGGCCAAGGAGGTCTCCTCATTAGGATCGAAATCAGGGGACCATTTGAACATCAGCATTAGAGCCCCAGATATACTCATAAATCGTTGAAAGTAGGCAGTATTGAAGTCTGCTTCAGTGTTAAATTCAATGAAGACATGTCTATAATCATAAGCCCCAATTCTTACCTTTCCTTTCAAAGGGATTTGTTCAATGAATTTTGCCCTAATTGTTTCAATTTTGGGTCTCCCCATTGTGAATTTACCCACCAGCGTCCATTTGCAATTTTCCGCCATTACCCCATAGTAGTCGGACGCTTTGAAGATGACCGCTGGTCTGCCATTGTGAGTTGTTTGCCTTGCTACCACAGTGTTGAGGTTGATTGCGTTGCCGGTGCTTGAGGTTCCAGCAACAGCGTTGGTGTAAGATGATTTAGATTCCGGTGGTAAGGCCACTGTTGGTCTTGACTCTTCAGGCGGGTCTTTTGGTTGAGTGATACGCGCCGGTTGACCGGCCGGGAGTGAAGCCATCAGAGATCGCGTGAAGTTACGCGGTTACCGTTGGAGTTACCGTTTGAGAGAGACTTTTTCCGTGGGTTGCTACTTGCTACTGATTTAAGATAGTTGCTGATAACAAATCTTCTTATTCCTTATTCTCTTTCTTGGGTTCTGGGAGGAATATACTTTTAAAGTTAAACTTTCCATTACCAGAATTAGGAAACGAACTAACTTATATCACCAAGCGTTAATAAAGGACATTCATAAGCACTGGAAATTAGGAGAGGAAGAAAATCCGAGTGATTTGTATAGATAGAGCAACATGGCAAGTATTTAAGGAAGATTTTAAATCTAAAATATTAGGCAAGGAATTCATATAAAAATAAAATCTTACTTGATTTTCAGTTCATCGATGTTAGGAATTCTTACCTGGTTCAAATAAAAAATGATTTAGTGATCCAAATATTTGTAACTTAAAATTCATAAATATTAGTAATCCAAAGTCCTAAATATTAGAGAAGTAATTGAAATTACAATTTTATCCAATGTAAAATCTATTTTAAAAGGGTAAAAAGACGAACGACATTATGTTAAGGTCCTTCGTGCTTTTAATATAGAGGAATTTTCAGAAAACCACTATAGTTAAGTGACTATTAACGTGCTATAGCTACAATATCTATATTTACTGGCCGTAGCTACAATTTCGTTGCTATTGTGCTGTATTCCATGTATTCTCGCGTCTGTATTTATAAATACAGTGAGGTAATCCGCCTAAAAAATGGGGATTGGATGTAACAACACGATCGATCATTTTGAATGTTGTAGCCTCTCCCCCACTTACCGCTTATTCTATGCTAAATTGTTGTCATGTGACTTGCGGGGTAGTTGTTTCGGTTCCGGGGATGTTTCGGAATGAGTTGAGACACTTAGTCTCAAGGTTGGAAGCTTAAGTTAGACAAATTGACAGGATGTTGACTTATGTGTAAATGCCTTCAGAATGGAGTTTTGATGGCTCCAATAGCTCCGTTGGGTTATTTTCAACTTAGGAGTGTATTTGTATAGCGATTTGGAGGTCCGTAGTTGATTTAGGCTTGAAATGGCGAAAGTTGGAAAATTAGAAGCTTTGAAAATTGAGAAGTTTGACCGAGATTTGACTTTGTCCGGGCTCGGATTTTGGTTCCGGGAGTTGGAGTACGTCTGTTGTGTCATTTGAGACTTGTGTGCAAAATTTTAGGTCAATCGGACTTGATTTGTTGGGTTTCGGCGTCGAATGTAGAAGTGGGAAGTTCATAAGTTCATTAAGCTTGAATCAATGCGTAATTCGTAATTTTAGCGTTGTTTGATATAATTTGACGCTTTGAGAGAGTTCGTATAATGTTTTAGGACTTGCTGGTATGCTTGGTTGAGGTCCCGGGAGCCTCGAGTGTGATTCGGATCACGTTCGGCGCGTTTCGAAACTTGGGAGATCGCAGATTTTGCTAATGCTTGTGTTCTTGTACGCGATCGCGAGACTAGGGTCGCGGTTGCAAAGTGTAAATTTGGCAACTGGTATTTTGTTCTATGTGATCACGAGATTGGGTCTGCGGTCGCGTAAGTTGGTGTCACAACCCAAATTTCCCTCCATTGCGTATCGTGATGGCACCTAGTCCCTAGTCTTAAGGACTAGGTAAGCCTAACATTTAAGTGAAACAACAACAATATTTAAATAACAACTAACAATTTAATAAAAATCTCTGCAAAATTTATAATTTTTCAAAATCGGTAGTACAAGTCATAAACTCTACCGAGTTCGCTACAATTTCTAAATACAACTGTCTGGGAATAAGTAAAAACAGTGTGAATACAAAATAGGAAGGTGACTCCGAAGCCTGCGAACGCAGCAGCAGGTTTACTTTGAGTCTCCACAGCAAAAATCCTCACATCTACTAACGATCAAATATCTGGATCTACACAAAAATGTGCAGAAGTGTAATATGAGCACACCATGGTAGGACTTGCTGGTATGCTTGGTTGAGGTCCCGGGAGCCTCGAGTGTGATTCGGATCACGTTCGGGGCGTTTCGAAACTTGGGAGATCGCAGGTTTTGCTAATGCTTGTGTTCTTGTACGCGATCGCGAGAGTAGGGTCGCGATTGCAAAGCGTAAATTTGGCAACTGGTATTTTGTTCTACGTGTTCACGAGATTGGGTCTGCGTTCGCGTAAGTTGGTGTCACAACCCAAATTTCCCTCCATTGCGTATCGTGACGGCACCTAGTCCCTAGTCTTAAGGACTAGTTAAGCCTAACATTTAAGTGAAACAACAATAATATTTAAATAACAACTAACAATTTAATAAAAATCTCTGCAAAATTTATAATTATTCAAGATCGGTAGTACAAGTCATAAGCTCTACCGAGTTCGCTACAACTTCTAAATACAACTGTCTGGGAATAAGTAAAAACAGTGTGAATACAAAATAGAAAGGTGACTCCGAAGCCTGCGAACGCAGCAGCAGGTTTACCTTGAGTCTCCACAGCAAAAATCCTCACAGCTACTAACGATCAAATATCCGGATCTACACAAAAATATGCAAAAGTGTAATATGAGCACACCACAGCGGTGCCCAGTAATTATCAAGACTAACCTCAGTGGAGTAGTGACGAGGAACAGTCAAGACACCTACATGTCTAATAACCTGAATAAGTGTAAGTATAGGAACAACAGAGTATGATATCTATATAAAGACTACGCGATATGGCTAACTATACAATAATTTCAATAAGAAAGGAAACAACAAGTATCAGCGCAATACCATAATAATGACAGAAGAGTGAACGAAAACACAACCTAAATCTGAAATCACAGATACAACAAGGAAAAGTAATAACTCACGACTACGACGGCATTCACATCAGGTTTTTAATCAACAAACTCCACGAGGTACCGAACCTCAGACAAATCACAACTCACGGGTCTCAATACCTGACCCCTAACACTTGGCATCTTGTGCCCTCATTACACCTCATAACAGCACTGACGACTCACGTGCCAAATAGAATCATTCTCACATAGAAGGCAAGTAAACAAGGGTGTGCATCTATACTCAACAATATTAAGAAAATCTGTTATCCGACAAGAGTGATTAGCTACGTGTATGCTTGTGCAAGTGTCCTAACATAGTTCATACCAGCTGGTAAGCATAAGGAAAAGAATGGACAGCACGTAGAATGTTTTCTCACAACTTTCACAAGATAAAGTTCACATAGGTAAGTGTAACACTACACAAATATCAACAACACGATTGCCCCCAGGCCATCTCAAGTCATCACAAATCAATCCCTGACATAGCCCACCTTGTCTCGCCACGTGTGCAATTATAAAGTAACTGCCCGCCTTGTCTCGCCACACGTGCAATATAATGTTCCCATCTTGTCTCGCCACATGCGCAACCCCCCCCCCCCCACACACACACATATATATATATATACTACTCCGCCTTGTCACGCCGCACGTGACAATATCAACTAGTAACAATAGCANGACCTCGTGCATCACAACAACAAGTACAACAGCAATAATGACAATAAATATAAGAATACGACAAGTAAATCAACTCAAGAACTTTCGATCACAAAGAAACGGTAGAACTAGATCACAAGGAATAACCATAATAGAGAATACTAGGCGTAATAAGGCAACTCAATAAGGGAAAAAATAATATGTACAACGATCCCACAATATGTAGTTCAACAACAAGGAAACTAACACGAGTCAAATAATTCAGAATAAGGACATGTCAACTAAATATAGGATATCTAACTTCTTTTAAGGTTGGGAAATTATGAAGAATATACAACCAATTCAACTATCAATTAAGGATAAGCAGCGGAAAGATAATCATAACCTCACTTAAGACTAAACAATTTCAGGAGAGATAATAATGATTTCCGATAAAGACAAGCAATTATGAAAAGATAACATGACAATAGAAGAGGTAAAAATCTTCTCTTAAGTCAAATAAGAGTCAAATAGGAAATAAGAGTGAATCATCACGCAATTAATTCCAATTAAAGCATGTAAATGTGAAACTAGTAAATAGGAAACTCAATCATATCAAGAACAACTTCATACTTAGTGAATATAAGCCCCAAAAGGCCAACTTTCCACAAATAAATCCGAGCATGCACTCATCACCTCGCGTACACGGACTACAATTAGCATAGGAGACTCAAATCCTAAGGGGCAGTTCCCCAACACAAGGTTAGGCAAGATACTTATCTCAAAGAAGACAAACCGTTACTCAAAAATAAACTTCTCGGGTGAAATAACCTCCGGACAGTTCAAATCTAGCCAAAATAACTTCAAAGCAAAAATAAAACTCATAAGAAACTATTTCGGATAATAAAGTCTCAATCTTTATCAAAATCTAAAAATCGACCCCCGGGCCCCCGCCTCGAAACTCGATAAATTTCACAAAATCCGAACACCCATTCCGATATGAGTTCAACCATACAAAAATTATCAAATTCCAATACCATTTCTTCCTTCAAATCATGATTTTTCATTTTGAAAATTTTCTTCAAAAGCCTCCATTTTTCCTCAACTCAAAACACAAATTAAATGATAAAAATAAAGATAAAATCATGGAATATAACAAATTCTAGGTAAAGAACACTTACCCAATCGATTTGCTTGAAAAACCCACAAAGAATCGCTCAAAACCGAGCTTTACAAGTCAAGATATGATAAAAATGGCCTAACCTTCGATTTGAAGATCTTATATTCTGCCCAGGCGTCAAAACATCGAGAATGCAGAGGAAGGATAGCGTTCACGAAGAAGAAAAATGTAGTCTGCCAGGATCACCCTACACGAACGCGAGTTGAGGGATGCGAATGCGAAGAGTAATAAAAAGAAACTTACGCAAACGCGGAAATAATGACACGAACGCGAAGAAGAAATAGCCACCAGCTCCCACCTCCTAATTTCTACTACGCAAACGCGAAGGGACATATGCGAACGCGAAGAAGGAAAAAGCAGAATTTTGCGATCGCGAACGTGATCATGCGAACACGAAGAACAATGAATTCCTCCTCCAAAATTACTCTTCGCGAAAGCGAAAGAAAGGACGCGAGCGCGATTAAGGAAACCAGATGACAGAAAACAGCAGTTCAAAAATAGGGGAAAATAGCCCGTAGCCTATCTGAAACACACCCGAGGCCCCGAGGACCCCGTCTAAACACACAAACAAGTTCTATAACCTAGCATGAACTCGCTCACGGTCTCAAATCACATCAAATAACGCCGATACTAGGAATCACACCAAGAATCAAACTTTCAAACTTTCAAATCTTCCAACTTCTAAAACTCATGCCGAAACCTATCAAATCAACCCGGAACGACGCCAAATTTTGCAGACAAGTCCCAAATGACATAACGAAGCTGTTCCAACTCTCGGAATCGTATTCGATCCCGATATCACAAAAGTCAACGGTTGGTCAAACTTCCCCATCTTCCAAACTTCAACTTTTCTAATTTTTGCCGAAATTCTTCATATTACCCTACGGACCTCCAATTCCAAATCCAGACGCACGCCTAGGTCCAAAATCACCATACGAAGCTGTTGAAATTATCCAAAATTCATTCTAGAGCCATTTACACAAAAGTCAAATTCCGGTCCATTCTTGCCGCTTAAGCTTCCAAAACTGAAATCTTTCTTCCAATTTGACGGCGAATCATCCGGTAACTGAATTCAACCATGCACGCAAGTCTATACACATAATATGAAGTTGTTCAAGACCTTATGCCGCCGAACGGAGCTTAATCTCTCAAAACGACCGGCCCGGCTCATTACATCCTCCCCCTCTTAAACAAACGTTCGGCCTTGAACATGCCAAGAATTGCCCCGAAGTCTTCAAATCACTGAATGCACATATCTATCATACTGCCGCGGGTGACCCCACGTCATCCCAACCCACATAAGCTTGACGACACTATCTCAACTTAAATTAGCCCTTCTACCAACACCGATAAGCCTTATGGCCAGAATTCTCACCTTCCATTCATTTCCAAAAGACCCGATTCTAAATCCATATCCGGTATCAGTCTCAACCAGCTATAACAACTCATGCCTACTCCCACAAGGTACGACCACACAATATAACACACCACACACAGGCCCATAATAACACCTCTAATCACAATAGCTGCCCGTAATCAAAATCAGCACCGACCATTAGTCTCATATCCAATTGAAACCCGTTTCAAACCTCCACAACACTGAAGATGGTGCAAGAACCACGAAGACCTCATAACTATACACCCGAATCAACAAGTCACAACTAACACCACCGGGCACACACCTCACAAGCTAAAACTCAAGAAGCACAGAACGAAAATGACTGAATATGTAAGGAGAAACACATAAGAGAAATGTCGAACAAGCCCGACAGGCACAACTCTCTATCAGTACTATCCTATGAAACAATATAACAAGGAAGAATTAAGGCATATGAACAAATCACAAGAATCTCATCCTGATATAACTTCCACAGCGGTACACAACCCGGTTCGAACATATCAAATCATATGAAATCGCGAGGGTCCCATCCTCAACTCTGAATCACAAGAAGGATATACATTAAACCAACTAGAACCTTCCATTAGATCAATTCCGTCAACAATATTACAACACGTACTGGCTCCCACACCGGTGGAGCATCAAAATCGCAGCTCGCAACCACAAATACTCAGAAATCACATCAAGCATACCGTAATGGATAATAGGAATTCACTACTAGTCTCGTAACTCTCAATAATGAATAAAACAAACGATAGACATAGGCTACCACTCATAGAATCTCCCAACAGGGGCAAACACATAAACAGAATACTGAGTCATGAACTCACCCCTAGGTGGAGCAACAAATAGAGAAACTCACCCCGATAGGCAGAGCTGAAACAAAATACGGATGGTGCTCTTCTATAACAACCGAAAGCATACATGTATGATATCATCTGGCGCAGCGGCCTCAAGCCTACTATATGAAACACATCAACGGGCCAGGCCTCCCCCTCTTGGGTGCCCTTTACTCGCCTGAATACTCCGCTGTGACACACCTGCCCGGAATCTAGGACAATCTCTCACCATGTGGCTGGTATCCCCACACTCAAAGCAACCTCGCTGCTGACGTGGCTGTGGGAACTGTATGGTACGGGTACTCTGAGACCCATGAACACCTGAACACTGTGCGAAGCCTGAAGCGCAAACTGAACTAGCTAACCCACAAAACCTCTACCATGCCGTACCTTACCTCCAAAATAAGGACCAATGGATCTCTCTAGTCTACGAGGCCTCCTTGCTTCCTTGTACTCTCTCTCCTGATCTCGTCTGCCCTCTCTCTCCTGGCCCCATCTCTCCTCTATCTCTCTCTTGATCCCGCATGCCCTCTATATGGCGAGTGATCCCTACCACCTGCTGAAATGAAACATCCGACCCCAACTCCCGAGCCACGCTAAATGGAATATCATGCTTGAGCCCCTCGATGAATCTACGGACACACTCTCTAACTGTAGCGACCAAAGCAGGTGCATGTCTGGCCAAATCACTGAATCTAACGGCATTCTCCGATACTGACATAGTGCCTTGGCGCAGCTGCTCAAACTCCGTGCACCATGCATCCCGAAGGGATTGAGGTACAAACTCTCTCAGGAATATCTCTAAAAATTGAACCCATGTAAGTGAAACTGCATCGGCCGGACTACCCAACTCATATGCCCACCACTACTGATAAGCCGCTCCCTTAAGCTGGAACGTAGTAAAAGGAACCCCACTCGTCTCAACAATATCCATAGTGGGTAGAATGCGATCGCACTCCTCTAGAAAACCCCGCGCACTCTCTGAATCCAAACCACTGAATGTAGGAGGGTTATATTTCCTGAACCTTGCAAGTCTAAGCTGCTCTTCCTCAGATGCTACTGCCCTAATCACGGGCTGAACTGGAACCACAGGCTGTGTCGCCATCACACCTGGAACCTGACCAACATGAACTCGCTGCTCTGGAGTGCGGGCGATGGGAGTCTGAGTCCCTCACCCGGTCTATGACGGAGCTTGTGCAACCGGAATCAACCCCGCCTGAGCCAATGTACCAAACATACTCAAGAACTGTGCTAAGGTCTCCTGAAGTCCGGGGTTAACAGGAGGCGCCTCCGGTACCTGGCCCCCAATTGGAACTACTGGCGGCACCTCAACTGCTGCTCTGATAGGTGCGCTAGTTGCGGTACGTGCTCCTCATCGGCCTCTGCCTCTGCCCCTAATGACATCTACCCCGGGGTAACGTCATCAGGAACTGCAGCTCGTGTCCTCACTATCTGTGAGAGAACAGAATGATAAAAGTTCAAACTTCGAGATCAATGAACTCGCACGATAGGAATGAAGGAAGTGAAATTGTCCTAATAGTTCCGTAGCCTCTCGCAGATATGTACAGACGTCTCCGTACCGATCCACAAGACTCTACTAAACTCGCTTATGACTCGTAGCACCTATGAACCTAGAGCTCTGATACCAACTTGTCACGATCAAAATTTCCCTCCGTCGGGTATCGTGATAGCACCTAGTCTTAGGGACTAGGTAAGCCTAATATTTAAGTGAAACAACAATAATATTTAAATAAGAACTAACAATTTAATAAAAATCTCTGAAAACTTACAATTTTCCAAAACTTGTAGTACAAGTCATAAGCTCTACCGAGTTCACTATAACTTCTAAATATAACTGTTTGGAAATAAGCAAAAACAGTGTGAATACAAAATAGGAAGGTGACTTCGAAGCCTGCGAACGCAGCAACAGGTTTACCTTGAGTCTCCATAGCAACGATCCACACAACTACTAATGATCAAATACCCGGATCTGTACAAAAATGTGTAGAAGTGTAGCATAAGCACACCACAGCGGTGCCGAGTAAGTTTTAAGACTAACCTCAATGGAGTAGTGACGAGGAACAGTCAAGACACCTACTGGTCTAATAACCTGAACAAGTGTAAGTATAGGAACAACAGAGTATGATATCTACACAAAGACTACGCGATATGGCTAACAATACAGTAACTTCAATAAGAAAGGAAACATCAAGTATCAGCGAAACGCCATAATAATGACACAGAAGAGGGAACGGAAACATAACCTAAATCCGAAATCATAGATACAGCAAGGACAAGTAATAACTCAGCGACTACGACTGCTTTCACATCAGGTTTTTAGTCAACAAACTCCTCGAGGTACCGAACCTCGGACAAATCACAACTCATGGATCTCAATACTTGACCCCTAACACTTGGCATCCTGTGCCCTCATTACACCTCATAACCGCACTGACGACCCATGTGCCAAATAGAGCCATTCTCACATAGAAGGCAAGTAAACAAGGGTGTGCATCTATACTCTACAACATCAATAAAATCTCTTATCCGACAAGGGTGCTTAGCTACGTGTATGCTTGAACAAGTGTCCTAACATAGTTCATACTAGCTGGTAAGCATAAGGAAAAGAACGAATAGCACGTAGAATGTTTTCTCACAACTTTCACAAGATAAAGTTTACACAGGTAAGTGTACCACTACACAAATATAAACAACATAAATGTCCCCAGGCCATCTCAAGTCATCACAAATCAATCCCTGACATAGCCCACCTTGTCTCGCCACGTGTGCAATAATAAAGTAAGTGCCCGCCTTGTCTCGCCATGCGCAACCCACATATATATATCCCGCCTTTTCACCCCGCACGTGAAAATATCAACAGTAACAATAGCATGGCAGAAACCTCGTGCAACCCAATAAGACTCGCATGGCAAAAACCTCGTGCATCAAAATAATAACCGCACGGTAGAAACCTCATGCATCACAACAACAAGTACAACAACAACAATGATAATAAATACAAGAATACGCCAAGTAAATCAACTCAAGAACTTTTGATCACAAAGAAACGGTAGAACTAGCTCACAAGCAATAACCACAATAGAGAATACTAGGCGTAATAGGAACGACTCAACAAGGGAGAAAATAATATGTACAACGATCCCACAATATGTATTTCAATAATAAGGAAACTAACACGAGTCAATTAATTCCAAATAAGGACATGTCAACTAAATATAGGATATCTAACTTCTTTTAAGGTTGGCAAATTACAAAAAATATACAACCAAATCGATTAAGGATAAGCAGCGGAAAGATAATCATAACCTCACTTAAGACTAAACAATTTCAGGAGAGATAATAACGATTTCCAATAAAGACAAGCAGTTATGAAAAGATAACATGACAATAGAAGAGGTAAAAATCTTCAGTTAAGTCGAATAGGCAATACGAGTAATTCATCAAGCAATTAATTCCAATTAATGCATGTAAAGGGGAAACTAGTAAATATGAAACTCAATCATATCAAGAACAACTTCATACTCAGTGAATATAAGGACCTAAAAACCCAAAAAGGTCAACTTTCCACAAATAAGTCCGAGCACGCACTCGTCACCTCGCGTACACGGACTACAATTAGCATAGGAGACTCAAATCCTAAAGGGTAGTTCCCCTACACAAGGTTAGGCAAGATACTTACCTCAAAGAAGACAATCCGATACTCAAAAATGAATTTCTCAGGTGAAGTAACCTCCGGGCGGCTCAAATCTAACCAAAATAACTTCAAAGCATAAATAAAACTCATAAGAAACTACTCCGGATAATAAAATCTCAATCATTATCAAATATAAAAATCAACCCAAAAGTCGACCCTCGGGCCCGCACCTAGGAAGCCGACAAATTTCACAAAATTCGAATATCCATTCCTATATGAGTTCAATCATACAAAAATTATCAAATTCCGATACCATTTCGTCCTTCAAATCATGATTTTTCATTTTGAAAATTTTCTTCAAAACCCTCCATTTTTCCTCAACTCAAAACACAAACTAAATGATAAAATAAAGATAAAATCATGGAACATAATAAATTCTAGGTGAAGAACACTTACCCAATCAATTTGCTTGAAAAACCCACAAAGAATCACTCAAAATCGAGTTCTACTAGTCAAGATATGATAAAAATGGCCTAACCCTCGATTTGAAGATCTTATATTCTGCCCAGGCATCAAAGCATCACGAAAACGGAGGAAGGATCGCAACACGAAAAATGTAGGTTGCCAGGATCACCCTACGCGAACGCGAGCTAAGGGACACGAACGCGAAGGGTAAGAAAAAGAAACTTACGCGAACGCGGAAATAATGATGAGAACGCGAAGAAGAAATAGACACCATCCCCTAGCTCCTAATTTCTACTACGCAAACGCGAAGGGACGTATGTGAACGCGAAAAAGGAGAAAGCAGACATTCGCGATCGCGAACGTGATCATGCGAACGCGAAGAACAATGAATTCTTCCTCCAAAATTACTCTTCGCGAACATGAAGGAAATGATGCGAACGCGATTAAGGAATTCAGATGACAGAAAACAGCAGTTAAAAAATAAGGGAAAATGACCCGTAGCCTATTTGAAACACACCCGAGGCCCCCGGGCGTCTAAGCACACAAACAAGTTCTATAACCTAACACAGACTTGCTTGGGGTCTCAAATTACATCAAACAACGCCGAAACTACGAATCGCACCAAGAATCGAACCTATGAACTTTCAAATCTTCCAACTTCTAAAACTCATGCAGAAACCTATCAAATCAACCCAGGACGACGCCAAATTTTGCAGACAAGTCCCAAATGACATAACAGAGCTGTTCCAACTCTCGGAATCGCATTCCGACCCTGATATCTGAAAAGTCAAGTGTTGGTCAAACTTCTCCATCTTTCAAACTTCAACTTTTCCAATTTTCTTCGAAATGCTTCGAATTACCCTACGGACCTCCAATTCAAAATCCCGACGCATGCCTAATTCCAAAATTACCTTACGAAGCTGTTGAAATCATCCCAAACTCATTCTGAATTCGTTTACGCAAAAGTCAAATTTTGGTCAATTCTTACCGGTAACTGAATTCAACCATGTATGCAAGTCGATACATATAATATGAAGTTGTTAAAGACCTTATGCCGCTGAATGAAGCTTAAATTCTCAAAATGACTGACCGGGTCTGTAACGACCCGGCCGGTTGTTTTGAGAGTTGTAGCCCCGTTCCCCCGTTTTCTGCTTCTTTTATATTCTACAACTGTATTATGACTTACCGGGTTAGTTGGTTCGGTTCCGGAGTGATTTCGGAGTGAATTAAGACACTTAGTCTCTTATTTGAAAGCTTAAGTTGGAAGAGTTGACCGGATGCTGATTTATGTACAAATGACCTCAGATTTGAATTTTGATGGTTCCGTTAGCTCCGTTGGGTGATTTTGGACTTAGGAGCGCTATCGGAATGAGATTTGGAGGTCCGTAGTAGAATTAGGCTTAATTTGGAGAAAGTTGAAATTTTAGCGATTTTGGCCGGTAGTAGAAATTTTGATATCGGGGTCGGATTTAATTTTCGGAAGTTTGAATAGGTCTGTGGTGTCATTTATGACTTGTGTGCAAAATTTGAGGTTAATCGGACGTGATTTGATAGGTTTTGATGTCGTTTGTACAATTTGGAAGTTTCGAAGTTCATTAGGCTTGAATCCGTGTGTAATTCATGTTTTTGATGTTGTTAGAGGTGATTTGAAGATTCGATTAAGTTTGTATGAGGTTATGGGACTTGTTGGTATGTTTGGTTGAGGTCCCGAGGGCCTCGGGTGAGTTTCGGGTGGTTAACAGATCATTTTTGGCCTTTGAGTGTTAGCTGATGTCTGATGTTGTATTTCTTCTGGTTCCTTATACGCGATCGCACGAGTTCATCCGTGATCGCGTATGCTTATTTGGGGCAGACGCGAGTTTGTTCTATGCGATCACGAAGTTAGGAACGTGATCGCTTATGTGTGTGAAGATGTGCTTCGCGAACGTTTGGCCAATGCTGTGTTCACGTAGAAGTAATCGAGCTGATAAGGAGGTGAGGTAATTGCTCTACGCGATCGCGTAGGTTTGAGAGGCAGTGATCCGTGAACGTGTAGTGAGTTCCGCGTTTGCATAGGGTAAAAATGTGGGGCAGATTGTTTGTGCTTTGCGATCGTGGGTCTATTTTCGCGATCGCGATGAAGGAAATCTGGGCAGCTGTGTTAAATTTCAAAATCGAGGATTTGAACCCATTTTTCATATTTTGAGTTAGAGACCACGGATTTGGGAGATTTTTGAAGGGATTTTAAGTGAGTTGATTAGGGTAAGTGTTTCTCACTTGATTTTGGTTAAATTCCATGATTATATCTTGATTTATATTACCTAAATGGTGATTTGGGGTGAAAATTGGGGGAAAAGCGGAAGAGTTCTTGAGATGGAATTTTGAGGTTTTGAAGGGGATCTTGTTGTCGGATTTGTGTAAATTTGGTACGGTTAGACTCGTGAGTGAATGGGCTTTCGGGTTTTGCAACTTTTATCGGATTTCGAGACGTGGGCTCGAGGGCCGGGTTTGAGCCAATTTCGGATTTTGAGTCTAATTTAGTAGTTTTTCTTGCAGAAGTGATTCCTTTAACATATATTAATTGTATTATACTGCTTGTGGCTAGATTCGGGACGTCCAGAGATCGATTCAAGAGGCAAGGGCATTGTAGAGTAGAGATTTGCTCGAATTGAGGTAAGTAAAGTTGTAAATCTAGTCCCGAGGGTATGAATCCCTGGATTTTGTGTCATGTGATTATTTTGGAAGTGATGCACATACTAGGTGACGGGCGTGTGGACATGCACCGAGGGGATTGTGACTTGGTCCGTCCCGTAGAAACTGTAAAGTTGAACAACTTGTTGTTAGCTATATGCTCCATATGTGTTATAGAAAGATTGACTGTAAACCATGCTAGATACCATGTTTAGGCTTTATGCCGGTATTGTTGGGACCCTTAGTGGTCGTTTCTTGCTGTCATCTCACTGTTTTCATTGATATTCCATACTCAGTCATGTTCGTGCATTTTTTATATATCACATCTCAGTCTCTGTTATTTTATTGATGCATCATGTTATTGCTGTTTGGGCCGATTTTCCTGATTTCTGAGAGCCCGAGAGACTGGAGATATTGATGACTGAGTGAGGCCGAGGGCCTGATTGTGAGGATATTATGGGATCGGGCTGCACATTGCAGCATGTTTCATTGATTCTGCCATGTTTGGCATTGATATAGCGCTTGGGCTGAAGGAGCCCCTCCGGAGTCTGTACACACCCCTAGTGAGTGCAGGTACCTACTAAGTGCGAGTGCCAAGTGATGAAAGATTGTGAGGAATGAGTCACTGTGAGATTGGAGTGATTGGGAGGACTAAGTGATGATTGCCCGAGGGGCAGTATATGATTTCATTATGGATGCACGTAGTTTCCTTATATCCTTGTTTTGAGAACTGTTGAAAGATACTTTATCTGACTTTACTTGAACTTGACTTAAACAAACTAATTTGACTTAAACTCTAGATTTAAAGCATGCCTACACTTTACTGAATTTTAGGAAATGAACTGTATTTGCACAACTCGTCACTACTTCTCAGTTTCTTATTTATTTTTGTTACTTACTGAGTTGGTGTACTCACGTTAATCCCTGCGCCTCGTGTACAGATTCAGAAGTAGTTCGTCACGGAGAGTGCTGATAGTCATTGTAGCAGGTTATCGGAGATAGCGAGGTAGCCGCCCGGCGTTCGCAACCTTGCTTTCTTCTTCCCTATCTTTCCTTGAGTTGTATTTTGGATTTCAAACTATGTTAGTCTTGTTATTGTCGGACCAGTTATATTAGATGCTCATGACTTAGTGACACCCCGATGTTTGGGGTTATCTTTCCGCGTTTCTATATTGAGTTTAACTCTTAGTTCTTTTATAAAAATCCTGTTGCAAAAAGGTTTTGGCTTATCATTTCATGAATTATTGAAGTATTTTGAAAGTCGGCTGGCCTAGTACCATCGATAGGCGCCATCCGACAGGTAAGGTTCTGGGTCGTGACAGGGTCGTTACAATTGGTGTAGCAGTGAATCGCAAACGCGTGGATAAGGTCGTGTTTGCGTAGAGGAAAGAGAAGACTGGGGATTCACGCGCGATTGTTCATCGCGATCGCGTGAAGTCGTTCGCGATCGCGTAGGTATGGGGAGTCAGTGCATCGCGTTCGCATGGGTATTTTCGCATTCACGTAGGAGGATTTATGGGGAAGTTGAGCTTTGTGCTTCGCAAACACGAGGGTATTTCCGTGTTCGCGAAGAAGGGACATCTGGGCAGACTTAAATATTTCAAAAACGAGGGTTTGACTTTATTTCACAAATTTGATTTTGGGAGCTTGGAGAGATTTTCAAAGGAGTGACTGGGGTAGGTCATTCTTACTTAGTTTTGGTTAAATTCCATGATTATATCTTTGATTTCATCATTTGATTAGTGAATTGGGTTGAAATAATTGGGGGAAAATGGAGAAAACTTCTTAGGCTGAATTTTGGGTATTTGAGAGAGATTTTGATATCTGATTTGAGTAATTTTATTATGGTTGGACTCGTGGTTGAATGGGTGTTTGGATTTTGTAGCTTTCATCAGATTCCGAGACGTGGGCCCGGGGGTCGACTTTTGAGTTGACTTTTCTACTTTTGATTAAGAACTTAGTATTTTTATATGGAATTGATTCCCATAGCTTGAGTTGATCGAAGCGAATTGCTTGTGGCTAGATTCGAGGCATTCGGAGGCCGATTCGCGGGCAAGGGCTTGTTGGAACAGAGATTTGCACGATTTGAGGTAAGTAACACTTCTAAACTTGGTTCTGAGGATATGAATCCCTGAAATTACGTGCTATATGATTGGTGTGGAGGTGATGGGCGTGTGGACGTGCACTGTAGTAATTGTGATTTAGTCAAATCCATAAAACTGTGTAGCTATCTTATCTGAACATTATTACTGTACTCTATGTATTAGAGCACTTGACCTGTGATTTACGCTAGAAATCATGTTAGGCTATGTGTTGGTACTATTGGGACCCACAATGGTCGTTCTTTGCTGTTGAGTTATTTGCTTAATTGCAGTTATGTACTCAGTCGCATTCATCATTACATATCATATCTCAGTCTCTGTTATCGTATATTGTCACATCTTGTATCATTGATTTGGGCTGCCTAGCATGAGTGTTGTGAACCCGAAATACTAGAGAGATTGATGACTGAGTGAGGCCTGATGACGTCCACAACACACCTCAGTAAGAGATATGATACAGCCGTATGCAATATAAATTACCCAACTATGAGTCAGGGTCAAATCCGTAGATAGTTATGAGGGGTGTTAGGAGTATATATTTGAAGCAAGCGAATGGACTACCTAAATTTGCACTCCCACAACAATGTTTTGATTTCTACTTCTACTATTACGCTAATGATTGCAAGCTAAGGAAAATAGACTAGAGATGAATGTTTTTTTGGGTGTTTTTCCAAATAGTTTAAAAGCCTAGGGATGTGACATAACCTAGGTGTTTTCCTAATGGGATAAAGACATTAAAGCTTGTTTTGTTGATTGGGATGTATTATATCTCTCAACTCTACATCACCCACTCAATACCTCTCGGTTAGAGAGTAATTTTGCCCAATTTGGCTTTCTCAAGTCCAAATGGGTATCAAACAAAATAGTTGAAATAAGCTCAAATCAGACTCTTACTATCTCTAGTTTGAACCCATTAATTAGGCTAGTCAATCTCTCAATTAACCCAAATTCCTTGTTGGCCAAGTTATCCTAGACTAAGTCACTCTTTCTCAAGTAGAGACTAAGTAAAAAAGGCATGAATCAATGTTTGCAACCATTAATTCTAAAATTGAAGCTTGAACTAGGCTAAATAATCAACACCCAATCACAAACAAGCATTAGATTACATACCCGTAAGGTTTACACACTAGGTTAGTGTCACAACCCTAGTAAAAATCTAGCTACTCATAGTGGGTATTGAAGAAAGTAAAGAATAAATGCTAATTAAACTCATAATGAAAGATTAAAATGATGAAATCTAATGTTTAGACACTAAAATAATCTAAAACTTTCTAAAATGGTAAAAAGAAACGGCTATAGCACCTTTGAATGTTCAAACTTGACCTAAATTTGTGAAACTCATCTATTTATACTGGGCTAAAAATCGTTGACAAAAATTCCCCTTGGGAGGTTCTGCGGCCGCACAATTCCATGTGCGGTCCGCAGATTTCTTCAGTTGGCAGGAAGGAGGATTTTGCAGCCGCACATTTCTGGACTACGGCTACAAGGCAACTTCTGCGGCCGCACAATTCTTGTGCGGTCTGCACTTCTGCAAGGCGTCAGGACTTGGTCTTCTGCACATTCTCTGAACTTGAAAATACTTCTCAGTTCAGACCCTGTTTTGCGGCCGCACAGTTCATGTGCGATCCGTACACTTGTCAAAAGCCTGTTGGATTCTTTAGCTTGGGTTGCGGCCGCGGATGGAATTTTGCGGTCCATAATTTCTTCTGCGGACCGCACATCTTTGCTTCTGCGCCATTTATTGCCTTGTGCTTCGGAATACTCCTTTTTGAGTTAGATTTTATCATGGGAGACCAAACTTCCAGCATTTCTGCAATTTGAACAATTTTATTATTTTCGGGAACACAATTCAATACTTTCGGACTAAAACAAAAGCAAAAAGGTTTTAATAAGCAGTCAATATCCCTACTTATCAACTCCCCCAAACTTAAGTCTTTGCTTGTCCTCAAGCAAATAAATTAGCTCCCACCTCCTAACGTTAAGGGTCATTTCAGTGAGTCAAAGGTGAGCCTTTCACACATCAGTTTTGACCAACAATTATCCACACTACTCATGCATTATCAACAAGGCGACAAGTTAAACATTTATGCGCATATAGTTCTAGTGTGACATTTGAGCTTCAAGAATTGACTTTACTCATCAAGGACTCTTGCTCTAACATGTAGGCCATGGTGGACTCCAAAATCTTTCTCTTCTACTTTCCATTTGCCAAGATCACTTTAAGAAGTTAGCACTCAATCAGAAGATTCATGAAAGGTTCACTCATCTCTCTCAAGAGAATGTCACAAGTACGACTTCAAGTACCATAGGCTTGCCCCTCATGTAGATCGCAACTAATATAAGCTCATTCGGTTTGAAATCAAGTAAGACTGCTTTCGGGATGTAATGAAGGCTTTTGGGTTAGGGTACGATACCGTATGGGCAAGTGGTTACAACTTTCCTTAAGCACTCCATCTTTCATTTCTCGGCTGACACTTGCCAATTCTTAGAGGTACTTTCTTTTCATTGGGGGACTAGCGAGACTTAGCATCACTCTTTCTCTCCATTACCTCTTTTCTTGCCTTCTCTTCTCATAGAGATTATTTTTTTTTCTCTTTTTGTGCCTTGATACCTTTTCAACTTCCTCATCTCTCCCCCAAACTTACGTTTTAAGCCATTTGTTTCACAAGAGTGTTAAAGAAAGCTCGCGTGCCAAGAGAGGGTCACGACAAAACAGGTAAAGGCTTGTAACATGGTTATCAAATAAGAAAGGCTAGAGGCTCAAAGGGGTTGACTAGAGATAACGAAATTGGTTGGCAATAGACAAATTGAACGGGCCAAGGAGAGCCTACAATCACTTCACAAACCAAGCAAAACTTAGGATTTCTCCTCGAAACACATTCCGGGCAAGTTTTAGACCCTCCGCACGAATACTTGGACTAGCAACAATTCATCTCACCCCTCACACAACTAGTTTGTAAAAGGGGATAGAGTCGAGGGCCCACAATGACCACATTCAAGTATAAAGATCTCTATGGTCCAATTAAACCACTCGATGATTGCCAAAGTCAACACAAGAGTCACAAAGTCACTAACTAGAGCTATTTCTTTCAAAAACCTTATCTCTAACCATAAACACGTAGTTAAGTGCGTTGGTGCCAATTGAAACATGGTTGACTCTTTGAGCATGACTTAATTAAGTCTTTTTATTCATTACTACTACTATTATTACCTAAATACAAAAACTGACTTATTCCCTTAAGAAGGTTGTCACGCCATCCATCGTTGGGACGAGTTAACCGGTTCCCACAATAACTACCTTTGGAAAGAGCCGTGACATTAAGAAAATTAAAGGTTTATTATCTACTAAAACATAAAAAGGATCTACTTAACAAAACAAGAACTAATATGGAAAAGAAAAAAGAAGCTAGTAAACAAAAAGAAAGATAAAGAGGCTAATGAGCATAACTACTAAAGATAGAATGAATATACATAACGAGAGAGAGAGAGAGAGAGAGAGAGAGAGAGAGAGAGAGAGAGAGAGAGAGAATATATACATTCAAATAAGAAAAGAGATAATATTATCAAAATATTACATGCCAATTGTATCAAAATGAAACAAATGTGTCAAATAAACTACACCCCTCGAATAAAAATAAGCATTGGTCCCAATGCTTAGTAAAATAAGAGCAAAAGAGGGAAAAAGGTGAAGAAAACTCCTTATGGCTCCATGGACATCTCTGTGTCCCCAGCAATGTCATCGCCCGGTAATGAGGGTGTGTTAGGAGTATACATTTGAAGCAAGCGAATGGACTACCTAAATTTACACTTCCTTAATAAAGTTTTAATTTCTACTTCTATTATTACTCTAATGATTGCAAGCTATGAAAAATAGACTAGAGATGAATTTTTTTTTTTTTGGTGTTTTTCCAAATAGTTTAAAAGCCTAGGGATGTGACCATAACATAGGTATTTGCCTAATGAGATAAAGACATTAAAGCTTGTTTTGTTGATTGGGGCGTATTATAGCTCTCAACTCTACATTACCCACTCAATACCTCTCGTTCAGAGAGTGATTTTGCCCAATTTGGCTTTCTCAAATCCAAATGGGTATCAAACGAAATAGTTGATATGAGCTCATGTCGAGTTCTTACTATCTCTAGTTTGAACCCTTTAATTTGGCTAATTTATCTCTCAATTAACCCAATCTTTTGTTAGACAAGTTATTCTAGACTAAGTCCCTCTTTCTCAAGTAGACACTAAGTCAAAAAGGCATGAATCAGTGTTTGTAACCATTAATTCTAAAATTGAAGCATGAACTAGGCTAAATAATCAACACCCAATCATAAACAAACATTAAAATACATACACATAATGTTTACACACTAGGGTTGGGTTACAACCCTAGTAAAAATCTAGCTACTCATAGTGGGTATTGAAGAAAATAAAGAAGAAATACTAATTAAACTCATAATGAAAGATTAAAATGATGAAATCTAATATTTAAACACTAAAATAATCTAAAACTTCCGGTCACACCTCCTTTTTACCTACACCCTCGGAAGGGGTATATAAGGGAGTTTTTCCAATTAAAGGACAATCAAAACGGGATTATTTGTTTATTAAAATTCAGAGTCACCACTTGGGATAATTTATGGTGTCCCAAGTCACCGGTTCAAATCCCGAATCGAGGAAAAGATTGACTCTGTATTACAGTCCGCAAACACAGAAATTCGGGTAAGGAATTCTGTTAACCCGGGAGAAGGTGTTAGGCATTCCCGAATTCCGTGGTTCTAGCACGGTCGCTCAACTGTTATAAATGGCCTATTATCTGATTTTAGTACATGTTTTAACTTATGTGCATTTTTAAACTTTAACCGCTTTTATTCATTTTTTAAGGAAGATTGCAACGTCATTTAAAACATGTCTTGAACCACGTCACATAAATGCACCCGCAGTTCGCAACACATTTTATCTAACGTTGAGATTTGGATTTGGGTCACATAAATGCGCATCCGAGTTTTGGAAGGTAAGTTATTAAAATAACGTGCCTAAAGCAACTACGCGTTTGTAATTTTGCGAGGGGCCACGAAAATTCGCTAAATGGCACGCCCCGAATTCTAAGGATAAACTAGATTAATTAAACGAGGGCCATGCAATTGTCATTTTTGTTCGGCACGGCGCACCCCAATTCTAATTTAAAAAGGGAACTCAAACTAAATTTCGAAGAGCCATAAACTATGTGTTGTCTAGTATGGCACACCTTCACTAATTGAAAGCCCAATTAATTGATTCAAGCAGGCTTATAGAACCCCTAATTGTTTAACTGAAGCCTTGATCCCATGAATTGGCTAGCGTTCATCAGATAAAAAAAAACCATCAACTCAAAACCAAACCAGCAGCGAATTGCCAAGAGTCAAACCCATTCTAATTACCTCCAGGCCTGGGCCCAAATGATGAAAGGTAAGCATGCTAACACATAAGTGTGTCATTGAATTTGAGACCAGGTGTCTAATATTTGGGGGCCAGCTTTAGGCCCAAAGTTTCAAAACCAACAAATGCTAACCCGTTTACAAGCAAATTAATTAAAGCTATGAACATGTAATTGGGGTAATTTCTGAATTTGGTCGCTTAAGCTCAAAATGACCAGGCTCATAATTCTGGAATTTAAGGACTTCAAACCCAACAATTATTTAACCCTCAAGTTCATTCAGATTTGAATTTACTGCACCTAAGTTCAAAACATGCAATCGACCAGAGGGGTCCAATGAAATTATGTAGCTTAGCAAAATAGGACTTTAAATAAAAAAGAAACTTAACAGGACCACAGAATATCGCGTGTAATTTCAAACACTATTTGGCATTTTTTGACAGCTTTAAATGGAACCCATACTAAATAGTGTTCATCTCAACAAGTAATAAGCAAAACACTACAGCTTAAACATTCTGACCCATATTTCACTACAATAGTCCTTTAGAGTCCTTTTGTACAAGTCTGGCCTCAAATTCATGCAAACACTAATAACTTAAAACGCATGATTTGTTTAAAAATTTCAAGTGAGCTTAAACTGAAACGGAAATGCATTAACCACAATAAGAACCAAGACTAGCTAAGACACTCGAAGATTTTCAGAAAGGTAGAAAACAAGACATTTGCTGAAAACTAATGCTCTTTGTATTTTCAAACTTCAAGCAAACACTTGGGCTACTCCATTTCATATGTCAGGGGATGAACAATACCTGAAAATAAAGGAAACAATGGGGTAAAGTTCAGCAGAAGAAAAAATAGCAGCAATAAACCAATGAGATCCAGCAATGGAACAGTAAAATCCCAAAAACCAAGAGCTTCAAAACCAAGTCTTCAAGTCAAGAAATCAAACCGTATTTCCAAATAAATGCAAAATCTGACAATTTGAGTAGTTTGACTTACTTATGAAGATCAAATTCAATTCATCTCTATACTCAGATGAGTCAGATTTGTTTCAGAAAATGGAAACTTTGAAAATCAGAAAAGGAGTTCCATAAAACAATAAAATTGCAGCTGTTGGTATTTTTCTGAAATTTTTATCTCTTCCCCTACGGAGGGTTTCTCCGAAACAAACGAAATTTTCTGCCCCTGTTTCAATCAAAGAAAACTTTTGTCAGTTTAATAATATGGTGGTTGGTTTGTGGCCTTGACTTTGAGGGCGATTGCTCCTTCACTTCCATGATCGCTTTGATTTTCACTCAAAGACCTTACTAGTTTATTGACTAACCACTTTCTCTGTCATCCTTATCACAGAGAATACCTCTTCTCCATTCAGACCCAATACCCCCTATCTATTGCATTGCTCATGACCTGACATTTACCAAGCCCTTGTGTTTCACATTAATCTCAAAGCACGACAATTTCCACCCACTCATTGCGCATGTTGTTCTTTCTTGACTTAAACCGTTGGCTCTGGCCTTGAGGTCTATTGTTCCTTCACTTGCCATGATAACTGATTCTCACTCGAAGACCTTTCTTGTTTATTGACTAACCACTTTCTTTGTTACCCTTAACACAGAAAATACCTCTTCACCGTTCAAACCCAATATCCACTATTTGTTGCATTGCTCATAAACCAACATTTACCAAACCTTTGTGTTTCACATGAATCTCAAAGCACGTCAAATGCCACCCACTCGGTGCATATGCTGTTCCTTCTTGACTTAAACCACTGGCCCTGGCCTTGAGGTCTGTTGCTCCATCGCTAGCCATGATAACTTCGATTTCTTCTTGGAAGATCTTGCTTGTCACTGGTTTACCACCCTTTTTGTCAATCTTATCACAGAAAATACCTTTGATCCGTTCACCCTAGCCCTCCTTCTGTTGCATTGTCCATGAATTGATATATACCAAGCCTTTGTATTTCACACGAATCCCAAAGCATGTTAATTGTTACCAGCTCAGTGCGCTTGTTGTTCTTTCCGGACTTATGACGCTTTGATGTGCTAACCAGATCCCGTTTTGTGCAATTGGAAAACTGATGGCAAATTTTGAAGTCATTTCTCTCTTGTTCTGACCAAACAGACTCAGGAAGATGAAGTAAACAAGACAAAAAGAACAGAGTAGAGGACAATGGAAAGAGATGATTCCTAACAAGAAAACTACAAAGTAGAAACCTATCGGATGTGGATACCAACTCTAATGACCATGACATGCACCTGCGGCCTATTCTGTCACGCAAATCTGATGTTCAGCTCTTGTCGTACCTTTTTGCCGTGAAACTGGGCTTCAATGCTCCGATTATCCAATTTGATTCACAATCCTTATTCGACTTGTAGTGCCCGAAGGGTTTTCACCATCGAGCCTCTCTCATTTGGTTCTTTCTCTCAACTTACAGTCGCCTCAAGGTGCCCGTGAAGGTTTTCACCAATAAGACTCTCTCATTTTTTATTTCTCTCAGCTTTCATCGCCTTACGGTGCCTGTAGGGGTTTTCACCAATAAGACTCTCTCATTTTTCATTTTTCTTGTTTGGACCGGAGTGTTGCCCCTGTATGATTCACCTCTACTTGCTCGCCTTGGCATCTCTCGAAGACTGATCGGAAGGTCTTTATCTGGACCGTAATGTGGGCTTTTGGATGGGGTTAGAAAGAAAGGGTATCAAAAAGGCTCAAAATATCTCAACTGGGTTCAAGATTACAACTTTCGGAATCACATTTCTTACAACAACCATAACTTCTGCCCCAGTTTCTTTGCTTGGGGACTTTTGGATTTTTGTTTTGATGGGACCGAACCGTGAGGCTGCCTACATATCCTTAAAGGAATCAGGTCGAACGTAGTTCATGTCATATGAATTGTTTTGTGGTTGTTACTTCTCTTTTTTCTTTTCTTTCCTTTTTTTTCTTTTTTTCTTCTTTCTTTTCCTTCTTTTTGTCTCTTTTTCTTTCTTTTCATTCTTTTCTTATTTCCTTTTCTTTTCTCTTCTCTTTTCTTCTTTACTGCTTTGCTGAATTTCGCTACTGATTCCAAAAGAGGGGTATGAAAGGAAATAAATAAGGCTCAAAAGGGGTAACAAAGGATAAAGTGTTTAGATAGCAGAACAAAATGCCTTCGTCATTCCAATCTTCAAAACATGCCAAGTACAAACAAACACAATTTAAACCAAAGAAATCATACATAATATCTTTTGACTGCATCAGAATTGCCAGCCATTTCTACACATTTGCCTTCTGCAACTGTTAAATACAAAGCACCATTGGACAACACTCTTACTCTCATTACCACGAACGGCCCCTGTCAATTTGGGCAAAACTTGCCTTTAGCTTCAACCCGATGCGGCATGATGCATTTCAATAGGGTTTCTTTATGTTCTATCTGCCCCAGTTTCACACAATTCGGGCTTGAAGTGATCTCAAAATGCCTTTACTTATTTCCCTCAAATGTCCATATCATCTTCCAAATTGTTTTATTGCTTCATGACTAAACTGACTTTTTAAGACCAGGCTGAGAATTACGCGTGCATGTCATGTCACTAGGGTCAACAGGAAAAGGACTATAAAATGAAAAAAAGAACTAAACAAACTGATTAGAAATAACAAAAAACAGAAAATTGCATTAGACAGATGGTGAAAGGGTTTGAACAACAAAACAAGCAAACCAAACTGGGGTCACAAACTTGGAACAAACCTAGACAACACTAAACGAGTTACTACAACTAAACAAACTAGGAAAAATAAAAGGATAGAAGGATTTGAGCCACAAGACACTATCAGGATTACAACCCTGAAATAACCCAGACAACAGAAATGACAACACAATACACCACCAAAACTCCACTCCGACTGACCAAGAAATGGAGCGTCTTCCTAATTACCAAGCACGACATCTTAGCCACTGAGTTTCGCATCAATACTGCCAAGACCATTATCAACTTTAATCAACAAGTTCCAAGAGGATTCGCATGCTCCCTGTCACTGTCATTGACCACAACTACCCCTTCTTGAATCATTCTTTCTATTTCCCTTTTCAAAGAGCGACAATCTTCAATGCTATGCCCCCGAACATTAGAGTGGTACATGCATCGAACAGCAGGATCAAAGCCTTTCGCATATGGGTCTGGAGTATAGCCGAGGAGCGGCTCAATTAGGCCAGAATGCTTTAACTTTTCAAACAAACTTGTGTAGGATTCTCCGATGGGCGTGAAATTATCTTTTTGCTTTTGTTTCCCTCCATGCCTTAGTTTTCTATGATTGTTGGATGCTTGAAAATGCTGTGAAGGCACACGAAAGTTTTGGGATGCTGGTGCTCACCCTAGGGAGTGACCTGGTGGTTGGACAGATGGCCGGATGTTGTTCGGTGGATAATACTGGGGTGGCTTATATGGAGTTTGGGGATGTTCACGGGGTCGGTATTGAGGCTGAAAGCGTTTAGCAAGAACGACCACTAGACCCTGTCGTCGGCAGGGCTCAGCAACACCTTTTCTATCAATGGGAGGGCTATCCCGGGCAACTTGTTCGTTCCATCTGAGCCAAAAATCCTTGAAACTTTCCTTGGGTTTCTTTTCCATCTGAGATAGGGAGGAGTGGTCTAGGACAATGTCTATATTGCAAAAAGGAGCTTAAAAGTATCCCTTTTACATTTGTTCAACCTAGCTAGGAGTATTTCGTCCACTCCTCAAAGCCACCATACACACAAAATAAAAGATGAAACACCCATACCATGTGAATTACATGAAAAAAACCAATACAGAGAAGCAAAATTTAATCAAGATCTTTCACCAAACAAGTAAAATGAATATGAGATAAAATAAACACAAGGAAGAGAACCTGTAGTATTGCAAAGCAAGGTACTTATTTGATATGATGATAACAATCCTCCTCCAACTTATACAGCAACTCGTTAGAACTATAACCAAACATAGTCGACCTCATCAACGGAACCTCGGACGACGACCACCTCAACGACGGCTTGGATTTACAAAGACCTTAGGGCTATTTCGTGGTGTTAAAGGGTGGTTCAGGAGCTGGTTTCAGGTTGAAGCAGCAATGGACGAGAGATGGGAGACGACGACAGTGCGGACGAAGCTGGTGAAAGATCTGGCGGGTATGCGACTGAAGCAGTGACGTTTCACATGGGTTTTTCGACTGTGATTACACGCTGGAATTTCACTGGATTTTAGCTGGGTTTTGGCTAGGATTTTGGGGTGTTTTATGGAGCTTGACTATGGCTGCTTGGTGTGATGAATACGAACTCCAGTTCCCTCTATGGTGTTCGATGGTTGAAACCCCTTTAGGTCTTAGGCGTTATTAGCGCTCAAGAAGATGGAAGAAAACAAAAAGCTCCAGATTTTTGGGGTCTCAAATTTAGAAGTCACAGCCCGTTCTTAGGTCTAGGGATCACGAAGAAGATGACTTCGGGGGGGGGGGGGG
>NC_031997.1:29539566-29552358 GCF_001879085.1 Nicotiana attenuata
GGGGGGGGGGGGGGGCTGTATTGTGTATTGCGGCGCTCAATTTTTAGGGTCTATATGCCTTTTTATTGTTTTATTTGTGCTGGGGAAGGAACAAATATTGGTGGAGGAGGGTATGGGACTTGTTTGGGTGGTGGAGCTGGTGGTGTTTGGGAAGTGGTGCCATATCATTGTTGGTAGGGGGGAAATGCTGGAGATGAATTCACAGTAGGAGTCTCCTGAGGTTGAGCCAATGGGGGGGATATAAGCAGGGTTGGCGGGGTAAACCAGTGGTGAGTGCCCTTTTGCCCAGGCCTGGTACATTTCAGCCATTTGCTGCTTTAACTTATACATCTCTTCTTTCATCGAATTAACATCCAACTCTTTCACCTCTTTTGACGGATCGACAATACTTGCCTCTAGTTCTTGGTTGGCCATGTTCAGCTTGTCTTTTGACCGGGTGTTGTAGGAGTGAGTTGCCAGAATGCCAATCAACTAACCACCTGCCTGAACTCAATACATCAACAACAACCTTGTTAGCGATTAGGGCTTTAACAGATTGGTAACCGCACATTTTTGGGGAATGAATGCACCTAAGCAGTTAACTGTTTCTATTATACATTTGATCGGTTGCTTGCGTCATCCCGGCTTTCCTTATTTCCGTTTGCAACTTCCCTTTTTCTCTTTTTTTTTCATTCTTGCCTTCCTCTTCTCTTTGTTTTTATTCTCTCATTTCCCTCTCTTATTTTGCCGTTGCTTCCTTCTCACGGTTTCTTATCAGAAGATGAGAAAAGAACCCGGAACTTCTGGTTCAGGGTTCAAGAATTCGAGCTTAGAATAATTGTTATATTTGGCTTTATTTTAATTAACGAAAAAATACAAAAAATGTATTGCATGTGCATTTAGGAGTTAATCTTGCATTTTAAGAATTAATTAGTAATTAAGGCATTTTATAAAAAAAAGGAAAATCACAAAAAAATAGTTATGTTACACCTTTTAATTTTAATTCTGATTTCGAGTTAGTTTTTCTCTAATTTATTAATTGTGGTAATTATTTAGGATTAGTTAGTATTTTTTATAAGTTAATTTGATTTTATAACTCAATTTAGGATTTTAGTTCTAAATTTTGGGAAAAGAAAAAAAAAGATGAAAAAGAAAAAGAAAGTAAAAGAATTAATTTAGTTGGAAAAAAAAAAAGGAAAACAAAAGAAGGATCAGATGGGTGAAAAGCTGAAAACGGCTGAATACTTTTAAGCTCTGAAATTCCTGTATTCCATTGTGGAGAAACTATCAAAATTCTGCCTGTTTGGATTTCTGATTTCCTTTTGTTAGCTAGAACACTTAAAAATTTCCCTAGCTACAATTCTGGTTGAAAAATGGCTTGCGCTCTTGGTTTTAGAGTTGATTTTGGGCTTCCCCTACTGTTCCATTGATTTTATGAGTTGATTTCATTGCTTAATTGGTCGAATCTGGGTTGACTGTTCTGCTGCTGCTGATCTTTCACTCTTCTTGTTATCTTTGCTTTCCAGGTATCTCTTTAGCCCATGAACAACGAGTGACTGTTGAACATGTAATTCAAGTGAAATCCTGATTGAATGCAAGCTGCATTTAAATTTAATTTCCCTGTTTCTCTTACTACTGCAATACTTTATAGTAGATTTCTAATTATAAATGTCAATTAGGCTTTTCCTTCCATTACTGGTATATTCTGAATCCATATGTGAGAGTGAGATATTCTGAATCTATGTTTGAGAGTATGAGTAAATCTGAGTTTGTAATGACAAACGAACTATGGAATATAGCTATTCAGTTTTACTTTTGATTTAATGTTCTGGGTCATAGATCTTTGTTTAGTTTCTGCTGAAGATCAGTGAGGTTTTAGTTTTGATGTTTATTTGAATTCATTGAAATGCTAGGTGTTAGCTTGTATGTATATTGATTTACACAGATTCTATTTTGTAAGCATGTTCATTTATGAGCTTAAGGTTTAGATTCATGTTTGTCCATTAGGTCACTTCACGAGTTTCCATTTATCAGTCACGTGGATTAAGCAAAGGTTTAAGTAAATTTGGAGTTTCATAATTGTTTTTTTTAAGCTAGTTGAAAATCGATTTGAAGCATAATGAACAAATGATTGCTTGATTTGGAAATTTTTTGTTCAGATTATTGTTTTGGATCCAATATTTGGAACTGGATAGAGTTGAGTCCATGTTAGCAATTGTGTTCTTTTGAAATCATGTTGGTGATGGGCTGGGTTCGATGTTGAATTTCCCTTTTAACATTTCTGATGTTGAGTGCAAGTTTAGAGTCCCAACTTGGGTCTTGTCTTCATTCTGTCCTTAGCCCTCAAATAATTTGGGCCATAGGGTTGCAAAGCTGAAGCGCGGGTCTTTTCTACCGGGCCTGCCCATTTCTACCTTTGGGCATAGCTTTGAATATGGAACGAACCATCTTTTCTTTAAATAACCAAATTACCCCAGTTCATAATATGTTATTAATTAGGTTTTGTTAATAACTGAGGAGAGCCATATTAGCCAAATGTATAATCTATGGCCCTCGAAAGTTTAGTTTTGAATTTCCTTTAAAATTGGAGTTGAGGTGTGCTGTGCCAAATAAAATCTTAAAATGCATGGCCCTCATTTAATTAAATATTAGAATTTGAGGTGTGTCATTTAGCGAATTTCCATGGTCCTCGCAAAGTTAAGAATGCGTAGTTGCCATAGGCGCGCTGTTTAATAATTTACCTTCCTAAACTTGGGTGCGCATTTATGTGACCCAAATCCAAATCCCAACAATGTTAGATAAGATATGTCAAGAGCTGCGGGTGCATTTATGTGACGTGGTTCAAGACGTATTTTAAATGATGTTGCAATTCTCCTAAAAATGAATAAAAGCGGTTATAAAGTTAAAATTGAACCATAGGCTAAAACATGTGTTAAAATCAGATAATAGGCCAATAATAACAGTTAAGCTTTCAGTGCGATCAGAGGTTGATCCTAAGAACGAGCCGGCGAAAGGAACCCAAAAGCAATTTGTTAAGAACAATGTGATGAAGACTTGTGAAGTTCCTAGTATTGTTGATGCAGAAGTCAGTGGCTAAGATGTTGAGTTTGAGGATTGGAAAGACGCTCTTTTCTGGGTTAGCCAGGGAGGAGTTTTGGTGGTTTATTTTGTTGTCATTTCTGTTGTCCGGGTTATTTCAGGGTTGTAATCTGGATATTGTCTTGTGACTCAAACCTTTCTATCCTTTTATTTTGCCTGGTTTGCTTAGTCGTAGTAGCTCGTTTAGTGCTGTCTAGGTTTGTTCCGGGGTTGTAACCCCAGTTTAGTTTGCTTGTCTTGTTGTTCGAACAGTTTCACCGTCTGTCTAATGCAATTTTCTGTTTTCTGTTATTTCTAGTCATTTTCTTTTGTTTAGTTCTCTCCCCTTTTATAGTTCTTTTCATGCTGGTTCTAGTGACATGACATGCACGCATAATTCTAGGCCTGATCTTAAAGGTTGGTTCGATCATGAAGCAATTTGGAAGATGATAGGGGCACTTGAGGGAAATAAGAACAGATTTGGACATTTTGAGATCATTTGAAGCCCGAACCATGTGAAACTGGGGCAGGTAAAACATAAAGAAACCCTATGGAAATACATCATGCCGCATCGGGTTGAAGCTAAAGGCAAGTTTGCCCAAATTGACAGGGGTCGTTCGTGGTAAGGAGAAGTGAGAGTGTTGTCCAATGGTGCTTTGTATTCAACAGATGTGGAAGGCGAATGTGTGGATACGGTTATCAAGTCTAGTACAATCAAAAGATGTTACGAATGTTTTCCTTGGTTTGTTTAAATATATTGTTTGTACTTGGCATTTGGAATGACGAAGGCATTTTGTTCTGCTATCTAAACACTTTATCCTTCGTTGCCCCTTTGAGCCTTATTTATTTTTCTTTCATACCCCTCTTTTGGAATCAATAGCAAAGATTGGGAACACAAGCATGAAAGATAAGTAAAGAAAAAAGAGAAAAGGAAAAGAATGAAAAGAGAGAGGAAAAAAGAATGAGAAAAGAAAAAAAAAGAACAAAAAGAGAATAAGAAAAGAAAAAGAGAAAAAGAAAAAAAAGAAAAAGAAAAGAAAAAAAACAACAACAAAACAACAAAAAGAGAAAAGGAAGAAAGAAAAGAAAAGAAGAGAAAGTGGAAGAAAAAGAAAGGAAAAATCATAACAACAAAGCAATTCCTATGACATGAACTACGTTCGACCTGATTCCTTTTAAGGATACGTAGGCAGCCTCACGGTTTGGTCCCATCAAAATAAAAATCCAAAGGTCCCCAAACAAAGAAACTGGGGCATAAGTTATGGTTGTCATAGGAAATCTGATTCCAAAAGTTGTAGTTTGGAACCCATTTGAATTGTTTTGAGCCTTTTGATACCTTTTTTTTCTAACCCTATCCAAAAGCCCACATTACGGTCCAAAGAAAGACCTTCCGATCAGTCTTCGAGAAATGCCAAGTCGAGCAAATAAAGGTGATTCACATGAGGGGCAACACTCTGGTCCAAGCAGAAAAATAATGAAAATGAGAGAGTCTTATTGGTGAAAACCCTCACGGGCACCGTAAGGCGACGAGAGCCGAGAGAAATAAAAAATGAGAGAGTCTTATTGGTGAAAACCTCCACAGGCACCTTGAGGCGACTGTAAGTTGAGAGAAAGAACAAAATGAGAGAGGCTTGATGGTGAAAACCCTTCGGGCACTACAAGTCGAATAAGGATTGAGAATCAGATGGGAAATCACCAGACGGAGATTGTGAAAGATGACTAACGACGGAGCATCGAAGCCCAGTTTCACGGTTTGGGGGTATAATAGGAGTTGAACATCAGACTTGCTTGACAGAATAGGCCGCAGGTGCATGTCATGGTCATTAGAGTTAGTATCCACATCCGATAGGTTTCTACTTTGTAGTTTTCTTGTTAGGAATCATCTCTTTCCATTGTCCTCTACTCTGTTTCTTTTGTCTTGTTTACTTCCCCTTCCCGAGTCAATTCGGTCATAACAAGTGAGAAATGATTTCAAAATTTGCCACCAGCTTTCCAATTGCACAAAACGGGATCTGGCTAGTACATCAAAGTGTCATAAGTCAAGAAAGAACAAGAGTTGGTAACAATCAACATGCTTTGAGATTCGTGTGAAATACAAAGGTTGGTAAATGTCAAGTTCAGGAGCAATGCAATGATAGAAGGTATTGGGTTTGAACGGAGAAGAGGTATTTTTTGTGTTTAGGGTGACAAAGGAAGTGGTAGACCAGTGACAAGCAAGATATTCCAAGCAGAAATCAAAAGTTATCATGGCAAGCGATGGAGCAATAGACCTCAAGGCCAAGGCCAGTGGTTTAAATCCGGAAAGAGCAACATGCGCACTGAAGTTGGTAACAATCAATATGCTTTGGGGATCATGTGAAACAAAAAGGTTTGGTAGATGTCGGTTCATGAGCAATGCAACAAATAGAGGGTATTGGGTTTTGAACGGAGAAGAGGTAGTTTCTATGATAAGGGTGACAGAGAAAGTGGTGAGTCAATGAACAAGCAAGGTCTTCGAGTGGAAATCAGTTATCATGAGAAGTGAAGGAGCAATCGCCCTCAAAAGTCAAGGCCACAAACCAACCACCATATTTTTAAACTGACAAGATTTTTCTTTGATAGAAACAAGGGCAGAAAATTTTGTTTGTTTCGGAGAAACCCTCCGTAAGGCAAGGCAGGCACCAAACAGGTATGACCGTAAACTCTCAGGACCCTCCTGGAAAATGGGATCTAGTTTAAAATTCAAAACAATCATGAGTAGCATAATCTAGCATAAATGTACCCCAAAGGAATATAAGTTGGTTTCAAAGTCTGAATGTTTGAGATAGGATTCAATTAGGAGTTTTCAGGACCCTCCTGAATAATGGGACCTAGCTTTAAGATTGCTGTTAGATAACAAGATGTAGCGAAAATAATACCTTTAGAAGATATAACTTAGATTTAAAATTGTTGTTTAATTAGGAATTGTCAGGACCCTCCTGGATAATGGGGAGTAGTTTAAGACCCTCTTAGATAACAAGATTTAGCGAAAGTCACACCTTTAGAAGATATAACTTAGATTTATAATTATCGTTTAATTAAGAGTTGTCAGGACCCCCTGGATAATAGGACCTAGCTTTCAAATTCTTAGTAATATTTGGTAAAATGATTCAGTTTAACACTCACCTATGTGCCCAGCTACCAAACTGGGGCAGAAAATTTTCTTTGTTTTGTCTATTTTTGTTGAAATCAGGTACCCGCTTGGAGAACAAGGAGAAGCAATTCAAGTTTCAGCAATCAGGCGCCCACCTGGAGAGCAAGGGAATACAGTTCAAGTTTCAGCAATCAGGCGCCCACCTGGAGAGCATGGGAATACATTCAAGTTCAGCAATCAGGCGCCCACCTGGAGAGCAAGGGAATACAATTCAAGTTTCAGCGATCAGGCGCCCACCTGGAGAGCAATGAATACAATTCAAGTTTCAGCAATCAGGTGCCCACCTGGAGAGCACGGGAATACATTCAAGTTCAGCAATCAGGCGCCCACCTGGAAAGCACGGGAATACATTCAAGTCCAGCAATCAGGCGCCCACCTGGAGAGCAAGGGAATACAATTCAAGTTTTAGCAATCAGGCGCCCACCTGGAGAGCTAAGAGAGTTTTTTGAAGAGAAGAAACAGAAAAACTAAGACGGCTGAAGAAAAATAAAAAAAAATACTATTCCATTGAACTCTTGTTCTGAATTTTTGAAGTTTTCTTTCATTTAGAACAATTTCTGATTCCCTTTTGAAGTGGAAAATGGTTTGAAATTGGGTATTGGAAGAGCTGGGTTGACTCTGTTGAGTGATTCACTGTTTATTAAGTTTCTGGTGGATTGCACTGTTCCATTGCCGAAGTGGTTTAGATCCAGGCTGTTTGCTACTGTTTCTTGCTGACCTTCTCACTTCACTTTTATTTTTGCTCTCCAGGTACATTCTCTTAAGCTCTATTTGATGTAAGTTCTATAGGAAGATGGAAATAAAAGCTGAAAACATGGGAATGAATTTGGTGTTGCTTTATTTACGTTCTTCTTCATGTTGTTGTCGTACTTTTGGTCATTTGAAATGTCATAAGTTTCAGTAATTTTTTCTAAATAGTTGAACTCATACACATGTGATTGAATTAGGACTAGTGAACTGTTGTTGTGGGAAAGCATATAAATCGATCTGAATGTTAGCATTTTAAAAGGCAAAGCATGTCTATATAGTTAGTGTGTTTTAGTGATTTTTTGATTTCTAGTATGTAAATGGTCATCATGTGGATGTGTTAGTTTAGAATCAGTATAGAAGTCGGACGGTTTATTCTATTGATTTGAATGTAAAGATTAAAAAATGAGCATGTTTCTGTAGTCTCACAAGTTTCAGTAGTTGCTAGCTGATAGTGTTTCATTAATTAGTGCATGAAGGTGTTGGAACTCGAAAAATAGTTTGGAATAATTGTTTGTTAGTTCCAATCAATGCTTCAATGTCCATGATTATTAGTTTAATTGCTGAAATTGTCCAATATCAAGTTCACGGATTTGTGATGTTTGGATTTCCTCGTTATTACGTTTTCCGAATCTAACTTGCTTTCTGCTATTACCCGGATTCGACACATGATCCTTTGATATCCAATTCGAGCATTGCCTCACGGAAATTTGGGCCCTCCGCTTGAGCCCATGTAGGGTCTGTTATGGAACCCAGTAGTTTGCATCCTTACAATTTTTATTGTGCTATTGTGCCCCACATTAGGCCAAGCCCAAATTCTGAAAACTGAAGAGGGAATAGACCTTACTTAGTTTTAACTTTGACCCACGTTTGAGTTCAGCTGAGGTTCTGAAGCAATTGTGATTTCCTTAAGCCTTATTTCATTAATGGATCCTTGATCAGTTGAGGTGTGCCACTAAAAATCAATAACAATTTGTGGCCCTCACGGATTAATCTAGAAACCCTTTAACTAGAATTGAGGTGCGCCGCGCAAAATAAAATCTCAAATGCGTGGCCCTCATTTAATTATTTCTTTTAAAATCCTTAGAATTCGGGGCATGCCATTTAGCAAACTTCCATGGCCCTCGCAAAGTTAACAACGAGTAGTTGCTTTAGGCGCGTTATTCTAATAATATTACCTTCCTAAATTCGGGTGCGCATTTCATGTGACCCAAATCCAAATTTTAATAACGTTGAATAAAATGTGTTTCGGATTGCGGGTGCATTTCATGTGACGCGGTCTAAAGACATGTTTTAGACGACGTTAAATCTTCTTTAAAATGAATAAAAGCGGTTATAAAGTTAAAATTGTACCATAGGCTAAAACATGTATTAAAATTAGATAATAGGCCAATTGTAATAGTTTAAGCGACCATGCTAGAACTACGGAATCCGGGGGTGCCTAACACCTTCCCTCGGGTTAACAGAATTCCTTATTCAGAATTTCTGGTTCGNAAAACTAAAACCAACCTTTTTTTTCTTCTTTTCTAAAAAAAACACAAAAAATTTCTTTTTTTTTCTTCTAAATTTCGACAGAGTTTCAGTATATTTTGGACATTGATTTTTCAAAAACAGATAATTATCTTTCTCAGTCCTCACGTTGATTTTCCTTCTCAACTTTTCCCCTATAAACCGGTCAACATGCAAGTCCGAAACAAATGAATGCACAAGTAGCAAGTAAGATGCATCAGGATGGTCTTTTATTTTTGGGTACACCTGTCCTAGACGGACCCAACCCCTGTGTTGAGTCCCCAAGGTCAAATGCACATGATGCAAACAAGCGTTCCTATTAGGGATCCGGCATGAGGCTGTGTTATTCTAGGCTCAAAACCTAGGTATATTGTTCTAGACTTGTGTACCCGAGCGGACAACTCGAGCCGAGGAGGGGGACGGGAACCAAAAGGCCATCCGGCTTAGTAACTTGTCCGAGCCTCTTTCTTATTACAAGGTATGACACTAACAGAACAGGGAATCACGGCCAGCGTGCACATCCCCGAAGATGAGAAAAAGAAGGGTTTCGTAGCGGTTTATATACAGTTCAGATAATATTAAAGCAGTAAAAAGCAGCATTTAGCACATTAGGCCCAAACATGTAATACAATCAAATAATAAATAAATCCAAATACAACAATTATTCCAAGCTCGAATTCTGAACCCTGAACCAGAAGTTCTGGGTTCTTGTCCCCAGCAGAGTCGACAGAGCTGTCACACCTCCTTTTTACCTACATCCCTGGAAGGGGTATATAAGGGAGTTTTTCCAATTAAAGGACAATCGAAACGGGATTATTTGTTTATTAATATTCAGAGTCGCCACTTGGGATAATTTATGGTGTCCCAAGTCACCGGTTCAAATCCCGAATCGAGGAAAAGATTGACTCTGTATTACAGTCCCCGAACACAGAAATCCGGGTAAGGAATTCTGTTAACTCGGGAGAAGGTGTTAGGCATTCCCGGATTCCGTGGTGCTAGCACGGTCGCTCAACTATTATAAATGGCCTATTATCTGATTTTAGTACATGTTTTAACTTATGTGCATTTTTAAACTTTAACCTCTTTTATTCATTTTTAAGGAAGATTGCAACGTCATTTAAAACATGTCTTGAACCACGTCAAATAAATGCACCCGCAGTTTGCAACACATTTTATCTAACGTTGAGATTTGGATTTGGGTCACATAAATGCGCACCCGAGTTTAGGAAGGTAAGTTATTAAAATAACGCGCCTAAAGCAACTACGCGTTTGCAATTTTGCGAGGGGCCATGAAAATTCGCTAAATGGCACGCCCCAAATTCTAAGGATAAACTAGATTAATTAAAAGAGGGCCATGCAATTGTCATTTTTGTTCGGCACGGCGCACCCTAATTCTAATTTAAAAAGGGAACTCAAACTAAATTTCAAAGGGCCATAAACTATATGTGTTGTCTAGTATGGCACACCTTCACTAATTGAAAGCCCAATTAATTGATTCAAGTAGGCTTATAGAACCCCTAATTGTTTAACTGAAGCCTTGATCCCATGAATTGGCTAGCGTTCATCAGATATAAAAAAACCATCAACTCAAAACCAAACCAGCAGCGAATTGCCAAGAGTCGAGCCCATTCTAATTACCTCCAGGCCTGGGCCCAAATGATGAAAGGTAAGCATGCTAACACACAAGTGTGTCATTGAATTTGAGCCCAGGCGTCTAATTTTTGGGGGCCAGCTTTAGGCCCAAAGTTTCAAAACCAACAAATGCTAACCCATTTATGTGACGACCCGGCCGGTCGTCTTAAGAATTTACGCTCCGATCCCCCATTAACTGCTTCCCCTAAGTTCACTTCTGCTATTTTGGTTTGTCGGGACGTTCGCTGTTGAGTTTCAAAGAGCTTTGGGACACTTAGTCCCTAAATGAGAGCTTAAGTGTTGAAAAGTGGTCCGTAGTTGGAACAGTGTGAAGACGACATCGGAATGGAAATCCGATGGTTCCGTTAGCTCCGTTAGGTGATTTCGGGGTTGGGAGCATGTTCGAATGTATTTTGGAAGTCCGTAGCTCATTTAGGCTTGAAATGCCGAAGTTTGAATTTTATAGTTTCCGGTCCGATAGTGAGTTTTGATCCGAGGGTTGGATTGGAATTCCGGAAGTTACAGTAATTCTTTCATGTCATTTGGGATGTGTGTGCAAAATTTCAGGTCATTCAGACGAGGTTCGGGTAGGTTTTTGATGGAAAGCGTGTTTTGTTGGAATTTGAAGTTCTTAGGCTTGAATCTTTGATTAATTCGGGTTTCCAGCGTTGTTTTAGGTGTTTTTAAGATTGGTACAAGTTTGAATAAGGTATTAGGTGGTATTGGTGCTTTTGGTTGAGGTCCCGGGGGCCTCGGGATGATTTCGGGTGGTTAACAGATGAATTTTGAAGTTATTGCAGCAGCTGAATGTCCCTCTTCTGGTATTTTCGCATCTGCGGCTTGGGAACCGCAGACGCGGCACCGCAGAAGCGGCTGTGTGGCCGGAGAAGCGGCTTGTCTCCTTTTTTCTCAGAAACCGCAGAAGCGGTGCCATTTCCGCAAAAGCGGAGCCGCAGAAGTAGCTTAGGCATCGCAGAAGCGGAGCCGCAGAAGCGGCCCAGCTATCGTAGATTCGGCCCTGTTCCCTTTAGTGAAAACCATAGAAGCGGCTTGGTTTCCGCAGAAGCGGTCCCTTGTCCGCAGAAGCGGAAATCCCTGGGCAGAAATAGAAATTTCGAGGGTTTGAGTTCATAAGTTACAAAAATCAATTGAGAGCTCGGGAGAGGGCGATTTTGAGTGGGTTTTGAAGAGAAGATTATTGGGTAACGTTTCCTTAATCTCTTCTAGTTATATTTCATCATTTTATAGTTAAATCCATCATTAAAAATTCGAATTTGGAACTAAAATTTGAGGAATTTGGTTAAAACTTCTTAGGCCAAACTTTTGGGTTTTGAGTGAGCATTTGACCTCCGATTTGGAAGATTTTTATATGGTTAGACTCGTGAGAGTAATAGGGTTCTGAAAATGTGAAAATTATTCGATTCGGAGGCATTGTCCTGAAGGGCATTTTGGTCATTTCACCTAATTTCACGCCGTAGCTTTGAATTTAATAGCAAAACCAGGTGTTTGCGATGTTATTTACAATGTGTAATTGAATTGAATAGATTTGGGCCATTTGGAGTCGGATACTCGTGGCAAGAGCGTGGTTTCTAGTTGATATTGAGCCGGTTCGAGGTAAGTGGCTTGTCGAACCTTGTGTGGGGGACCTTTCCCCTTAGTACATGATCTTTGAATATTTGAATGCCTCGTACGTGAGGTGACGAGCGCGTACTTGAGCTAATTGTTGTAAACCCATTTCTACTTGAAGTATTTAAATTGAGATTTCATGTTTACTTGTTCATTTTAGACCGTAAGTTTATACCTGTGCTAGCTTAGAGACGCATGTTTAGCTGGCTTACTTGCTTATTTGTTTAGCTGTACTATTTGTACTCTGTGAAGCATATTAGGCTAGAATTTACTATTACTTGTCCTGATTTTAGCATTTATTCTAAGATTATGGGTTGTTGTTGTTGTGTGTTTAATTTGGGACTACGGGACGGCTTCCCGGGAGATCCCCTGTACTTGAGATATTCTGGACTGAGGGTGCGGGATACCAAGAGATCCCTGGAACATGTGTTTCTATATATATTGGGATACCAAAAGATCCCCGGCTTACTTATTGAGGATACCCAGAGATCCTCGGGATACCAAGAGATCCCCCAGCTATTATTCCTTGTTGAGGGCAGTTTTCCTTGTATTGTTACCTTTGCTTTCTATTACTATTCTTCCTTATTTACATGGTTTAGATTCTCGCTGTAGACTTTATTTAAACTGCTTCTGTTATCTCATTATTTATTATGTTTTATCTCAGTAGGGCCCTGACCTTCCTCGTCACTACCCAACCGAGGTTAGGCTTGGCACTTACTGAATACCGCTGTGGTGTACTCATGCCTCTTCTGCGCATGTTTTTCATGTGCAGATCCAGGTACTTCCTCCCATGCGTATCATCCTCATGGTGGAAAGTCCTAGCTGAGACTTGAGGTATATCTGCTACGTCCGCAGACCAGGAGTCTCTACTCTATTCCGGCTTTAACAGATAGTTCCTTTCTTTCCTTTCATGTTGTTTAGACATTCTGGTGTAGAGCAGATTACTACATTCTATTAGCCTGTGTTTCCCGTGAGTTTCCGGGTTTTGGGATTTAGTTGTAGACTTCCGCATATTTTTGAGTTGTATAGGCCGAGTGGCCTTATATACA